>NC_091995.1:24905287-25205287 GCF_044704955.1 Pristiophorus japonicus | reverse complement strand
GTGCTCACTGCACCACAACTTATGGGAACTTTTCTCGCTTAGTTCGCTGGATACAGATCAGAAAGGAAATAGCCAGTTGACTTACTCAACCTGGTGATTCTGTGGCCAACTGCATGTCTTGCACGGCCAGAATGATATCGGCTAACTCAACAAAGGCCGATAATCGCACATGGGCCTTTCCCAATTGCATATACTAATCAGTTATTGTCTTACACTAACCACATCAAGAAGGTGGTGGGAAGCCATCTTCTTTGTAGCAGCTGTTTTTACACCTGAGTTCCTTGTAATGCTAGTCGGGTTAAAGTGTCTGCCATATTTCATTCCCTGAAGGATATTTTCAAGTTAACTATATTTTTTAACCACAATACAACAACGTCTATATGCCTTTTATGTTAATTCAAATCAGAAAGTGGCAACTTTATTGGCGGCAATTTCAATCTGACCCGCCCGTGGAGAAACTCACCGGATCTGATGCAATGCTGGTTTTACACTTCACCCGCTTTTACTCTCATTTGAAGTCCACCCAATCCTGTGGGGATCCGCCCGGTGAGTGCGGTTAAAATTACACTCATTGAATTTAATTCCACAATCTGCAAAGATGGGATTTGAACACACTACTTCTGCAGCTTTACAAAGGGGACTTGCAGATCGGATTTAGAGACAATTCAAACGAAGACTTCAATGTTTTCCAGAAGTTTATTTTTTGCTGGACTAGTGGTGCCTATAAAAATAGGAGCTAAAATAATAAATTAACCCCTTGTAAATTACTATTGCATTTCTCATGATTTCGAAGAAGGGCAAACTGATATGTCATTGTTTATTTTAAAATAATAATTCAAAACCTGTTCTTCATGGTTATGGAGAAGCAAGTGAAAATCCCCTCAGAGCTAATGACAGTAATTTAAAAGCATTTACAATAACATTTAAACGAAGAGGTCAACGGAGAGATGGGCGAAAGGTACGCACTACACATTTTTTCTTGAAATTAGCAAATTTGACACTCCCACCCAAAATTTTCATTTGAAATGTTAACGATGTTAACGATGCTGTACTGTTAGCACAGCGGGCCTGACCTGCGAGGGAACGTCTGCTAAATGTCGGGGCCTTAAAAGGAGCAGCGAGCGACGACCTGGGAGCAGCATGGCCACACCTACTTCAAGGTACAGCGCCAGCCGGTGCAGGTGGACGACGGCTGTGAAGAGGGAGACTGGATTGGACATCACCATAATCCAGCTCGGTGACTGGAACGTGGGCAGGTATAGCAGAAGCGGCATGGAGCCCAGTAGAGGAGTGAGTTCGGAGCCCAGAAGAGGCGTGGGCCCAGGGGCAGCATGGGCCAGGCCACACTGTGATATGTGTGTGCACTCAGTCAGTGCAGCAGGACTGGTCTCCAGTCATCTTAGTTAATTCTTGCCACTGGACCAAGATCTAGCTCTGTCAAGCCTGCGTGGTGGCTGGTGGGCAACGGTCACCACATATTAAAAAAATCCATGCATAGACATCTTCCACCCTTCATTATGCAATTTGGGACCTGGAATAATAGGTCCTTCATTGAAACAGCTGTGAACTCATCGAACTGATCCCTTTTTGGCGGAAGCAAGTCATCCTCCATTCGAGGGACTGCCTAAGAAGTCGACTGTTGGCACAAAACAGATTTCAGTTTAATTTCCATTGAGGAACCACTTCAAGAAGCAACCTTTGTGTAATGCAGCTGCTGGTTTGCTCTTGCCTTCTGTTTTTTTCAGTTAGTTTCAGTAACTGTTGTAACACTTTCCATTGTTAGCTGTAAGTGAATATGGCAAATTATTGGAAACGTTTGAAGTAAGTGCACTTTTGTTTTACCGTGCCTTTATTTTACCGCTACCTCTAAGCTACATGATCCAGAAACTGTGAACATCACCATATCCGAAGCTCAAAGCATTTTGATTGAAATATAATGGGGTGAAATTGGATATGGGCGCTTCCCACACCTGTTATCCACTCCACATTGGGACGTTTCACCACGTTAAAAGCGCTATATAAATGCGAGTTGTTTTTGCGATTGTTTAATAGAACTGTGTAACGGATGTATTATATAACTTCCGGAAATGCCGTTCTTCCAGCTTTGCCTCCACACCCATTTCCAATTTCAAATCCGGAAGCTCAAAATGTCCGATTGTGCTTTCAGAACTCGGCACTTTAAAAGAAACGCTGAAAGATACGGGTGAGTAAAAAAGAGTAGATTGTACATAAAGATAGGATTACAAGGAGGTGGAACATAAAGTGGGGTGGGAGAGACTTGGAATGAATTGTAGGCCTTGGTGGGAGAATAAGATGTCAATCAATGGACCAAAAATATGGCGAGCTTCCTTTCCTGCCTCGCACCGATTTTCTTTTTTTGGCTGCGGACCAGGCGCAGAGCAACGAAAACCTTCGAGAATCAGTGGCATTGCCGTTTACTGTATAATACTCTGGAGGAAATGAATCGAGGCGGCATATTTCTAAGGAAGCGATACCATAGCAATATGGAAAGTGAAGTCGATATATTTACTAGCAGCGTGTGCCAATTGTAAAGGCAGCGTCCCTTCCACACTTTCTGTGTTGTGTACTATGTAAAATATCAATTGCGTAGAGGCTCTTTGACATTTTGTTGCGGGCCTGAGATAGAAGTTACACCGTTCTGCGCTGATTATTCTTTTATTCTTCTGAGTAGAAAAGACTGTAAAAGATAAAGGCACAGGTACTCGCATGTGAAATAACATTCCACAGTATGATATTATTGCGATAGTATGTTATAAAATTGAAATTAAATCGGGCAGTGTGTAGAACGAGGGGCCAGTCCGTTAACACCCACTGTCCAGCGGCAAAACGGATAATTCACCCTTGTTTTTTTCTTGTATGGTTGCTCTTATTCTCTGTTTCTAGGTTAATTTCGCTTATGTGAATTAAATGCCAATGTAATTTCTTCAAAAGGGACAACAGATATTTGGATATTGGGCATGGGTGAGATGTGAAGCAGGCACAAATGCATTGGCCGACTATTGTAAAACGTGCCCGATGTTTTTCGTGAAGGCAGTGGAGCTGAATATCAGGTGGAGCGTAGAACAGGCGACAAGTGTGATACCGCCTATTTTCCGTCTCGGAGTAAAAATTCGGTCTGGGTAGTGGCACAAAACGGGCGATAATGAATAATCATCCTGTGTTGCACTCGTCCGATTTTATTTTCCGTTCTTTTCCGTTGACTTCAATTGGTCCTCTATTTATACCCCACTTTCTCTTCCTTTTGACTTTTTTAAAGTTAAATTATTGATATACAATCATATTTTCAGCCTACTGATACGAATACTTTTCATAACTGAGTGTGTTATTGTTGTGAGGTCAACAAACCTATAACTTCTTGAACGAAGTATTTGCTCTTCTTTAATATAACACTTCATTTTGTTCCTTACCGTCCTCAGGAATTTCACTACAGATGAACCAGTCTATAAATGCTATCTGGCTCAGCGGGTTAAAATTGGTCTTAAAGAATGTTAAGTCACCCAGCCCCATCTCATTACTGGCTTCGGCATCTAGGATAATGAATAAACAATAAAAGATGCTAAACAAATTGATGTTAATTTAATTGATAAATATGTGTGAATTACCTCTGTCATAATGCAGCTCAGTACTTCTTCCAGAAGATGAAACTCTCACCCGCAAAGGAAATAATGCAAACTTCAAGAAAAAGTCAGCAAGTTGGGTTAGCGTTGTGTCATAGCAGCCTCAGTCGACTGGCACCTTAGTGCCGAAGTGGGGCAATTTCAATTTTGGGCGATAATTTAAAACGGGCAATATGGGATGAGCCGCCAGTTGCTCACCTTATTTTCATTGCTATTGACTTCAATATGAGCGAAAAATGGGAGAGGTGTATAACCTCTCCAACCCAAAACAACCCATTTTACACTACTGCCAACAGTCACAATTATCCCGCATGTTATAAGGACCACAAATCGATATTAGCGCCTATTTCAACAAAAGGTATAGGCACATTAGAACGGTAATACTGAAGACAAATTGGAGGAGGAATCCTTAGATGACAAGGCAGGCGATATTGAAGTCAATGGGTCTGGATATCGATCGGTGCCTATAATGGGCGGCAGAATCTTTATCGCCCGCTTTGCACTATTTCCTCAAATGAAGTTTTACCCCCAAATTTGCTGGGCATTGAAAATATAGTGGGTGTCAAATTGGACTTTGCCAGGGAAGCAAGGCAGGTGGAATCAGCTATGCCGAACATTATGCCATGCGCCCAATTTTCATTTTTATTGATATCATGGACTGAGTATTGGGCGGGGCATATAATGGGTGTCCGATGTGAAAATACCTGTTTTGAGCCATAGCCGTGTCAGATTGCAGCCCCACTGCTTTTGAGAAGGTTGTATGGCTGATGTCGACTTTACCATATGCTGTCACCAGACTTGACACCCTCCCACTGGTCCAGTTCTTGAAAATTCCACCCGATGTATTTGTAACTGATCTAGCACATTACTTATAACAAAATGACATGACTTGTATATGTACAGCATCTCTCACATCTGCAGGACCTCCCAAAAGGCTTGATAGCCAATGAAGTACTATCTGCAGTGTAGTCACTGTTACAAAGCAGGGAAACGCAGAAGTCAATGAAGCTTCCACAAAACGCAATGAAATACATGATTTCTCTTTTTTAGGAAGATGGTTGAGCGGAGAACATTGGCAGGATAGCGGAATAACTCCCTTGCACTGCTTTGGGTAGTGACTTGGGATCCTTTACGTCTACGTGAGAGGGCAGATCAGGCCTTTGCTTACTGTTTCCTCAAAAAGATAGACGTCTGACAGCACAGTGCTCTAGTCTTTGCAGTGGGACTTCAAACGATAAACTCCTGAGTCAGAGGCGAGAGAGCAACCACTGAGCCAAAGGCTGTCACCGCTTGACTCCCCATTCCTCCGACCCTCAGTGAGAAGAAGTAGCCGAACGCTGCTTATCAGAAAGTGTCGACAGTTAATCATACAGCACCGCTGAAGGGATTGGTTTTCGCTGTGGATGAAACTGGTGGAATAATTGGCCTCAGATGTACTGGGCTGCAAGGCAAAACTACAACAAGGGTTGTCGCTCCTGACCATGCTGAACAACCTTGCCTCAGTCCTTCCATCACTGAAACCCTTATTCATGTCATTGCCACTTTCATACTGGACCCTTCCAAAGCACCCCTGAACACCCACCCATCCTACACACTCTGTAACCTTCAGCAAATCCAAATTACTGCTGTCCCTATCTAATCCCGCACCAGGTTCTGATCACCCCTATCCTTGCTGACCGGCATTGGATCCCAGTCCTCCAACGCCTTCAGTTTAACATTTTCATCCTCGTGTTTCAATCCCTTCATAGGCTTGCGTCTCCCTCTCTCTGCAGCTCTACAAACCCCACCGCAAACTTTCAATTTTTCTGAATCTGGCCGCTTTGCATTCGGCTGTGACTTCGTTTCACCATTGCTGGTCATGACCCCCCAGCTCAGCTTCTCGAACCCTCCAGAGTTGCTTTCCTAAAACCCCATGTTCATTTCCCTTTCCTACTTTAAGTCTCTGCCTCCGACGCACTCCACTAATCAAGTTTTTGGTCACCCTCTCTGAAACATCCTTCATTGGCTAGGAATCCATCTTCCGATGATTAAGATGTAGTTTTCTACGTTAAAGACGCTACATCAATACAAGTAAGTGGTTGCTTATGAAACACCTCATTGATGGGCCTCAGACCGAGATCCTCGAGAGCTTCGATGTGTTACGATTAAAAAGGCCACATAATCCATATGCACGGGAGGGGACGAGGAAAGTAGCGAGCGAAAACAAACCAGGAAGAGGCTTGACTAAATAGGTCAAGGGAAACCTTTGCTCTCACCATTTGTTCTCACTGCTCAGTTTACAACTGGGGCTGAGAAGAAGAACAATTGGTCTGGAGGGACAAAGAGTGGGAGAGGCAGAGGAACAGAGGAATGGAATGGTGTGAAAAAATGCCAGTGAACGCAACGTTCCTAGCAAGCACAATTTTCCAAAAATTCTCTGCGCGTGCGAGGGCATGATAGGTAGATTTTTCGAAACTTTGGCCGAATAGATTTACAGTGAACTGGTGCAATCGTAAGTACAAGCGAACTTGCTATCGTTGTGTTACTTTGCAAGTGACCTGCAAATATATCGATGTAACTAGCGAATGACAGAACCATAGCATTCCTGTGCCATAACACTGCACATTTCATTATTAATTATAGTCATTTCTGGACAACTTAAAATAAATTCTTCAATATACAGCCATGAATGGAATAATACAGAGAAGGCGTGCAGTCCCATCATAAGTAACAACAATGTTTAAGTCCGCAGTGACGCTTTAATGCTATTAATTACTCATCAAAGCAATGCCACCAAACGTTTCCAAGAGAGTTTTTCAGCGGATACATTAGGACCAATAAGGAATTGCCATCAGAAACTGTTTGTTAGTGACGATATATTGAGAAAGTCCGGTTTACCAATGATAAATCAATTTTGGGCAACGCTGTTATACGACATTTCTTAGAGCCATTGTACACGCGTGCACCAAAATGTAGCCAATGATTTATTTAAAAAAAAACTAGGATGCTTTAACATTAACATTAATGGATAGAAAACCGCTGATCATTGCATCTTCAATCGGTTTCATAGGAGGCCCGCCGGTTGCGCAGAAAGTTACTTCTCATAAGTCATTGGAAAGTGTTCATTATTTGCTGCCAGTAAGAACATTTGTTGTTTTCAGGCTTTACTGGAGGCACGCCTCCGACTGCAAATTCAGGGCCAGCATGCTGGTTGGAAAGCATGCCCGATATTTTAAGATGTTGTCATTCAAATTGTCCAAATTCGGTTATTGTAGAATGGAATGTAAAAATTCCAAACTTATTGAAATATTTTAAGTCTGGAACAAGTAGACATAGCTTTTTTGCATTTTACCCAACTTGTACATCAGACACATTAATGTTCAGGTAATTTTATTTCAGGAAAAAATATCGATGAAGTATTATGCACATATCAATATTCTACGTTTTTTTTAATAGAAACTAAGCTGAATGAGAAAATTGCAGGTAAATGGCGGAGATGTGTTTCTAACTGGCACTTCCCAACCCTGTCCCATTGAATATGGGCAACATATCTTTAATGTCGCAGTATTTTTTAAGCCCATTACCTTGTCCTCGCCATGTATTTCTTTGTTCAGTTCTTACACTGAAGCTAACTATATTCTGCAGAGTGAGATTAAATCGCTTATTTTCTCCTTTATACTACCCAAACAAAAACAAGGCAGATAGGGATGCTTTACATCTTCGACAATTGACTTTAAAGTGACAACCCCTGATTTAAACTAGAAGCATTCCTCGCTAGCCCTATTCATTTTTGGTGCTTCAAATCATCCTAATTTATAATTTTTTTTGTCAATATTGGCTTGTCTTGAATTATCCGCAAATTTTGCTCTCTATTTCATTTTTACTGTGGGGAAGCCTATAATACCCTTCAAAGGCTCACCTCTCCCACTTTCTGCGCAGCTCTACAAACCACACCCCAAACGTTCAATTTTTCTGATCTGGCCTCTTTGCACCCGGCTGTGACTTCATTCCACAATTGCTGGTCATGCCTTCTGCTTCCTGGACCCTCCGGAGTTGCTTTCCTAAAACCCCATGTTCATCTCCCTTTCCTCCTTTAAGTCTCTGCCTCCAACGCAATCAACTGATCAATTTCTGGTCATCCGCTCTGACACCTTCATTGGCTAGGAGTCCATCTTCCTGTGATTACTATGTGGTTTTCTACGTTAAAGACGCTACATCAATACAAGTAAGTGGTTGCTTATGAAATACCTCATAGATGGGCCTCAAACCAAGATCCTCGAGAGCTTCGATATGTTACGATTAACCGGGTCACATAATCCACATGCACGGGAGGGAATGAGGAAAGTAGCGAGCGAAAACAAATCAGGAAGAGGCTTGACTAAATAGGTCAAGTGAAACTTTTGGTCGCGTCATTTGTCCTCATTGCTCAGTTTAAAACTGGGGCTGAGGAGAAGAACAATTGGTCTGGAGGGACAAAGAGTGGGAGAGGCAGAGGAACAGAAAAATTGAATGTTGTGAGAAAATGCCAGTGAACGCAACATTCCTAGCAAGCACAATTTTCCAAAAATTCTCTGCCGCGTGCGAGGGCAGGATGGATAGATTTTTCGAAACTCTGGCCGAATAGATTTACAGTGAACTGGTAAGTACAAGCGAACTTGCAATCGCTGTGTTACTTCGCAAGTGATCTGCAAAAATATCGACGTAACTAGCGAATGACAGAACCATCGCATTTGGTGCGACATAACACTGCACATTTCATTATTAATTATAGTCATTTCTGGACAACTTAAATTAAATTCTTCAATATACAACCATGAATGGATAATACAGAGAAGGCGTGCAGTCCCATCATAAGTAACAACAATGGTAAAGTCCGCAGTGACGCTTTAATGCTATCAATTGCTCATCAAAGCAATGCCACCAAACATTTCCAACAGATTTTTTCAGCAGATGAATTAGAGACCAAGATGGAATTGGCATCAGAAATTGTTTGTTAGTGACGATATCTTGAGAAACAAGTCCGCTTTTCCAATGAGGAACCAATTTTGGGCAGCGCCGTTGTCCGACTTTTCTTAGTGCTATTGTACCCGCGTGCACCAAAATGTAGCCAATGATTTATCAAAAAAAACCAAGGATGCTCTGCCTGCGATTTCCTATCTATTAACATTAATGGAAAGAAAACTGCAGATAATTGCATCTGCAATTGGTTGCATAGGAGGATCGTCGGTTGCGCAGGAAGTTACTTCGCATAATTCATTGGAAGGTGTTCATTATTTGCTGTCAGTAAGGACAGCTGTTGTTTTCAGGCTTTGGTGTGTTTTCAGTTCAATTCTCCATTTCAATTTTTACTGCTAATAATATGTGTGAACTGTGAATTTCCATTGGGGTTCAAAACGAGCGGCATGAACTGGCCGCCCGTTCTACAGCCCGTGCAATTGTCCTTTCCATTATAGTCATTGCCGACGTTGAATTTGCCAGCCAATCGCTTAAAAGACTTTCTTTTTGGTTTTCAGAATTAGACAACGTTAAAAAACTTCTGCAGGATGCTGGTGCGGGCAACTAAGTGGACTATAAAAGTGACATTTAACCTTGGGCGCTGGCGTGAAATGGGTGTTACCGGCCGTCCAATTTAATCTAATCTCTCATTCCCCTTCTATGGACTTCATCCGCTATCATTAATTTTGCTGCACCCACGAAAGTTAATATTACCCCTTATTGTTATTGTTAGGTGTCTTCGATGGTCTACACTCATTCTGAACATTCGGGTGGGCCCCGCAAGTTCCGGGTTCCGCATGTGTTGCGCATGCATGAAAACCCGGAACTTGAGACCTGTCAAGATACGCCTTCACAGATCTACAGAACTGACTGAGAAATCACTTTTGCTGGTGCAGAGTTGGGCTATTTGACCAATTACTGCCCAGCAATTGCCGACGGAACTCTTACCGCTGGTAAAAGCAGGTGTACTGTCTGCTTTCACCAGCATAAGGGTTATTATGAATCTTAAATGAAACATTAACAATTTTAAGATGATGCAACAACACATAACATTAGTTTATGCAAATATTGGCCCGGATTAAAATGTTTAAAATTATTTTTGAAAAAATTGCATTTTATTGTATTTGGTGTAATTAAGGGACTTCAAATTCAATTTAAAAATCAGAACATTTATATTTATTAGATTTGTCTAAATTGTTTAATAATTTGGGGATTCAATTCCATGTCATTAGAGGATTCGTTTCGAAAAAGATTGCAATGGAATCCTCCTTTGTGATTTGAGTACCTCGCCCACATGATACCAGGGACTCTTCCGAACCACCTGCATCCCTGGGATCCATGGGCCTTTAAGCAGGCCTGCACGACCAAGATTCAAATTCTCCATAGCTGTATTCTGGAGGTGCGCATCTGACTGCAAACTCAGGGCCAGCATGCTGTTTGGAAAGCATACCCTATATTTTAAGATATTGTAATTAAAAATGTTCAAATTCGGTTATTGTAGAATGGAATGTAAAAATTCCAAACTTATTGAAATATTTTAATTTGGAATAAGTAGAAACAGCTCTTTTGCATTTTCCACAACTGTACATCAGACACATTAATGTTCAGGTAATTTTATTTCAGGAGAAAATATAGATGGAGTATTATGCACATAATAATATTCTACATTGTTTTTTAATAGAAACCAAGCTGAAAGAGAAAAATGCAGGTAAATGCCTGAGATGTGTTTCTATTTGGCACTTCCAAACCCCGTCCCATTGAATATGGGAAATATATCTTTAAGGTCGCAGTATTTTTTTCAGCCTATTACCTTGTCCTCCTAATGTATTTCTTTGTTCAGTTCTTACACAGAAGCTAACTATATTCTGCAGAGTGATATTAGATCGCTTATTTTCTCCTTTATATTACCCCAAACCAAGGCAGATCTGGATGCTTTACATCTTCGACTATTGACTTTAAAATGACAACCCCTGATTTAAACTAGAAGCATTCCTCGCTAGCCCAGTCCATTTTTGGTGCTACAAATCATCCTAATTTATAAAATTTTTGTCAATATTGGCTTCTCTTGAGTTATCCACAAATGTTGCTCTCTATTTCCTTTTCACTGTCGGGAAGCTTATAATAGCCTCTCTGTAGTGTGGCCAATCACTCCTCATTGCTCAATTCACAATGATTAATTCACCGATATAAACTATCCCAACAACTCAGATTCTAATTTGAAGAGTAGACACATGGGGCCCAAAATTCAGTACTGCTGAAAAACTAGTGCTCCCACCATCTTTTTGTGGCCATTAGCACCAAAATGTTTCAGTGGCTGGGCTACCCCATATTCAGCTCCAAAAGTGAGCAAATGGGTTCCAGCACTAATGGAAACTTACAAAGTGGATTTTTCAGCAGAGTGGCTGTCTCAATTTGAGCGTTATCACGACTGAGAAATTCAGCATGCAGCTAAGGGTTTCTAATGAGCCAGCTGTCGATGGTCAGGGTTTGCAGCAAGGCCCTGAGCAGCGAAGGATGTTGGAAGGATGGCTGGTGTAAGAGTTATAAGGAGAGCCAACAGGTTCACTGATATGGAGCTGGAGATACTGATGGACTGTGCGATGGATAGAGAAGAATACTGTTTCGTGACATGGGGAGACCTGGCAGAAAGTACATAATGAATGAAGGGAGATTGCAGGGGACTTGTTAGGCACTTCAATATATGTAATGACACACCCTCGCAGAAGGGTGTTGGGCAGTCTACACCCAGCCCTTCCAGGTTGGCAATGGACCGATGCCTCCTAGCTCTGGGGCAACAGGGATCCTCCTCTTTCTCCTCCAGGTGTAGTGCTGGGTCGACCTCCAGTTGTTGTCCCTTCATGATGGCCAGGGTTTGCAGCATGCAGCAGACCACGGTGATTAAGGAGATCTGTTGAGGAGAGTACTGCAAGGTACCACCAGAATGGTCTAGGCACCGGAATCTCTGCCTAAGGATGCCGATGCGCTGCTCGATGATGCACCTTGTGGCACAATGAGCGTCATTGTATGCATGCTCTGGTGCTGTCCTGGTGTTCCGCAGAGCAGTAAGCAGCCAAGTGGACAGGGGATATCCATTTCCCCCAAGCAGCCAACCACAATCCTGATTCAGGACAGTGAAGGCGGCGGCAAAAGGTCTGGCGTAGAATCAACAAATCACGGCTGCTGCCTCCCTTGCCCACTGCCTGACTGCATGGTGCTGTTGGCGACGCCATCTCCTGCATGCCACCTTGTGTACCAGGTGTTCCAGGTGTCACCCTCCCAGCAGTCCTCTCATCCTCAGGGTGAACCCTGCCTAGCAGGTCTCTGCAGCCCACAGGACTCCACTAAAGAGTCAGACCTGAAAGTTGTACAAAAGTACAGGGGTATCTGCAAACCTCTGAGCAGCACTCAGCAGGTTTAATGGAACCAAAACAATTAATAAAAATTACTGAAAAGATAAATACTATGGTTGCTGGAAAATGAAATAAAACTCTAATAATTAATAAAACTCTATCAAAAGATAAATACTGCGGATTTATGTTGGAAAATGAAACAAAAACAATAATAAGTAATACAACTTTTTACGGTCCAAAGGGCACCGCATCGAAAACCTTGCGGAGCACTGCCGGGCCTCGGTGAATTTCGCTGTAGTAGTCACTTTCCAGGGGCCTGCACACTATGGCTCGGGGAGAGAAAAGTACCCGACCGCGGCGGCTGGCCGCCCAAACTCTGTGGTAGCCGTCCCTTCGAGGACGGTGAATTTCGGGCTTAAGTGTCAGTAGTCACTGTTAGAAAAACTTTTATTTTCACAAACTGTGTATTCCTAAAAAGAAGGGAATAGCACGGGAACAAAGATAGCTAATTGACAATAAGAAAACAGGTATTTGAGCTCCACATACTTTTACTTGAATATTATTTCTGAAAGTGATCACATTCGATATCTTTCCTGTAAAAAAATGTTTAGGCAGAAGAAAAGCATTAAATCCACTCTTATATCGACCGCGCAAATGTCGGGCGAAGCGATTCTGGAATCATAGGGCAATAAAAAACGAATTATGTACAAAAATCTGTGAAGTCAGATTCAACTGTCTATAGGCAGGAATCCAGGAAGTAAAATATTTCGGGTTTCTTTTCGACAAGTAGTAAATTGCCAGAAACATTTATAAGATCCAACTGGGGAGAAAAAGTCCATGTTTGTTTCAACATTTATATCGACATATATTTAATGTGAAGGATGCAATTGGTTTAGTGTGTCACTGTAATATTTCAATTCACCGAATTGTAAACGATCAAATGCAAATAAATTAACTAATTCGTATCTGGTTTTGAAATATTACAAGATCCACCGTGGTTTGTTGGAATACACTCGACAGACGTTTAGAAGCCATATTGCACTTTTCGGTTATTTTAAACATTTGGTTTAACTGCAAAAAATTAGCTTGAAAACAACAAGCAAATACTTGCAAACGGTATCACCGCGAAAACGGTTATAGACGCGTCCTATATACATAATATTCGAAAATACTGAATTTCATCCACTCTTTTTTTCTTTTCCATTTTGACTTAATTCTCTCAGCCACTGGTAAGTCTTCTACAGAAGATATAAAAATGCCTCTGGTAACTTCTATTGATTAATATATCGTCCCTTGGAAGACAAGTTAATTTACTTTTTTTTTTACAGCAGGAGGGTTGGACGACAACTACACAGGTATGACTTCTGAATTTAAATACAATCAATTGAAAGGAAGAAATGCCAGCTTAGTAATCATAATCAAACCAACAACAATAGCAATAACCCCAAAGATAAGTTTCAAGTGTGTTATAAATGAACTGATTATTATCATCGAGCCTGGCTTAATCATTATTATTATAGTTGCCACAGCATGTTAATATGTTTCTTCATACATAGCGACTTTCCCGCCAACCACGCGTTTTCTAGAGTAGATTTTCAATTTTCATTTCGATTGCCTGTTATAGAATCTCCCTGGGGTGGGGTGGGGGCAGTGGTAGAATTTGAACACTACGATGATGTACAATGGGCGCTATCAAATTCGTAGCTCGGACGATTTTTCCTTCTGCTGAAGAATGGAAAATAAATTCGGCCATGATGTATTATGGGCGGATGAATCGCAATCGCCCGTTTTCCACCATGGCACAAGCAGTTTCCTCCACAGGTAAGAGATTTACATGCTTCTTTCAGAGTTATTTTCAAATAATGTCCTCCAAGTGTACAAATAAATCTTGCGCTGCTCACCAATGAGGTTAGTCACTATCCCGGAATTTCTCAGTCGCGCTTATTGTCATCATCATAGGCAGTCCCTTGGAATCGAGGAAAACTTGCTTCAACTCCCAAATTGAGTTCTTTGATGGCTGAACAGTCCTATAGGAGAGCCATAGACCCTGTTAAAGATGGGACAGACATTCTTCGAGGGAAGGAGTGGGTGGCACTGGTTTGCTGCGCGCTCCTTCCACTGCCTGCGTTTGCCCTCTTCACGCTCTTTGCATTGAGACTCGAAGAGCTCTATGCCCTCCCGAATGCACTTTCTCCACCTTGGGCGGTCTTCGGCCAGGGTCTCCCAGTTGTCAGTAGTGATGGCGCACTTTACCAGGGAGGCTTTGAGGGTGTCCTTATAACGTTTCCGCTGCCCACCTTTGGCTCGTTTACCATGAAGGAGCTCCGCATAAAGCATTTGATTAGGGAGTCTCATATCTGGCATGCAAACTATGTGGCCTGCCCAGCGAAGCTGATCGAGTGTGGTCAATGCTTCAATACTGGAACGTTAGCTTGGACGAGGACACTGATGTTGGTGCGCCTGTCCTCCCAGGGGATTTACAGGATCTTGCAGAGATATCGTTGGTGATATATCTCCAGCGACTTGAGGTGCCTTCTTTACATCGTCCATGCCTCAGATCCACACAGGAGGGCGGGTATTAGTACAGCCCTGTAGACCATGAGCTTTGTGGTAGATTTGAGGGCATGGTCTTTAAACACTCTTTTCCTAAGATGGCCGAAGGCTGCACTGGTGCACTGGAGGCGATGTTGAATCTTCAGATCAATGTCTGCATTTGTTGAAAAGAGGCTCCCGAGATATGGGAAATGGAACACATTGTCGAAGGCCGCGCCGTGAATCTTGATGATTGGAGGGCAGTGCTGTGCGGTGGGGACAGGCTGGTGGAGGGCCTTTGTCTTATGAAAGTTAAGTGTAAGGCCCATGCTTTCATATACCTCAGTGAATACATTGATTATATCCTGCAGTTCAACCTCAGAGTGTGTGCAGACTCAGGCGTCGTCCGCATACAGCAGCTCCATGACAGAGGTTGGGGTGATCTTGGACCTTGCCTGGAGGTGACGTTGGTTA
Source organism: Pristiophorus japonicus (assembly GCF_044704955.1). Lineage (NCBI taxonomy): Eukaryota > Metazoa > Chordata > Chondrichthyes > Pristiophoridae > Pristiophorus > Pristiophorus japonicus. Next base: position 25,190,319 of record NC_091995.1, on the reverse strand, counting down.
AACAGCTTCCCACTCGTTCTGCAGTTTAGTTCCACTCCAGCATGGAGCTTGTTGATTGTGAGGTGGAGCATGGTGGCGAGGAAGATTGAGAAGAGGGTTGGAGCAATGACGCAGCCCTGTTTGACCCTGGTCCGGACGTGAATTGGGTCTGTAATGGATCCATTGGTAAGGACTATGGCCTGCATGTTATCGTGAAGCAGGCGAAGGATGTTGACAAACATTTGGGGGTATCTGAAACGGAGGAGGATGCTCCATAGACCCTCACGGTTGACAGTGTCAAAGGCCTTTGTAAGTTAGAAAAAGGCCATTTATAAGGGTTGGCGCTGACCCTGCATTTTTCCTGCAGCAGTCGCGCTGCAAAGATCATATCCATGGGTGACGTTAATGACAGGGTCGGCAAAGATACAGCCCTCTGGGGAGGTGTGATTGCCAGAGAGGGGGTAGGGAAAGCCAACTCCAGTGGTACCCTACTCCTGACACTATGTCTAGAACGTGAACTGCTCATCACCAATATCCTGTTCTGCCAGAGGGACAAACACAAGGCATCGTGACAACACCCTCGCTCCAAATATTGGCACCTGCTTGACTATGTCATCATCTGAGCCACAGATCGCAAGGATGTGCGCATCACCCATGCCATGATCAGAGCTGACGACTGCTGGATGGACCACCGCCTAATTCGATCCATCATCAACATTAACATTGCCCCAAAGCAGAGGGGACAGCAGACATTAAAGGCGGGGCACTTAGAGACCCAGCTAAGAGAGCCCTATACTGCCATCGCCTCACAGCCAATCTGGCGTGCCTTAATGACCATGAGATGCTGAATGCCCACAGAGCTTGGTCTTCCCTCCAGGCCTCTATAACCAGTGCCTGTGAAGAGACACTTGGTCATTCAACCAGAAAACATCAGGACTGTTTTGATGAAAATGATCAGGAGATCGAAGAACTAATAAATCGCAATCACAAAGCATTTCTGAGCCTCAAGCCGTAACCCAACTCTAGAGCTGCAAAAGAATATTACAGACGGCTCAAGGCTCAGGTCCAACAAAAAACCCTGGACCTAAAGAACAGGTGATGGATGGGAGAAAGCACAGGAGATGCAACAACTGGCCGACAGCCACGATTTGCGAGGGGTCTTCACTGCAGTCAAGGCCATCTATGGTCCAAATTCCCAAGGCCCCACCCCACTCCTGGCCAAGAACGGGGAAACAGTCATCAAGTACACCGAGGCTGTCAGGGCCCGATGGAAGGAGCACTTTGAAGATCTCAATCAAGACTCTGCCTTTGATTTGAGTGTTCTCGACTCCATCCCGCAGCATGCATCCGACCACCAACTCAGTGAAACTCCAACGTTGCATAGAAACATAGAAAAAAAGGTGCAGGAGTAGGCCATTCGGCCCTTCAAGCCTGCACCAACATTCAATAAGATCATGGCTGATGATTCCCTCAGGACCCCTTTCCTGCTTTCGCTCCATACCCCTTGATCCCCTTAGCCGTAAGGGCCACATCTATTTCCCTCTTGAATATATCCAATGAACTGGCATCAACAACTCTCTGCGGTAGGGAATTCAACAGGTTAACAGCTCTCTGAGTGAAGAAGTTTCTCCTCATCTCAGTCCTAAATGGCCTATCCCTTATCCTAAGAATCTGTCGCCTTGTTATGGACTTCCCCAACATCGGGAACATTCTTCCCGCATCTAACCTGTCCAGTCCTGTCATAGAAACATAGAAACATAGAAAATAGGTGCAGGAGTAGGCCATTCGGCCCTTTGAGCCTGCACCGCCATTCAATGAGTTCATGGCTGAACATGCAACTTCAGTACTCCATTCCTGCTTTCTCGCCATACCCCTTGATCCCCCTAGTTGTAAGGACAACATCTAACTCCTTTTTGAATATATTTAGTGAATTGGCCTCAACAACTTTCTGTGGTAGAGAATTCCACAGGATGAAGAAGTTTCTCTAACACAATTTCCCACCTAATAAGGATATCCTTCAGTTCCTCCTTCTCACTAGCCCCACTGTCCCCTAGTACATTCGGAAGGTTATTTGTGTCTTCGTTGTGAAGACAGAACCAAAGTATTTGTTCAATTGGTCTGCCATTTCTTTGTTCCCCATTATAAATTCACCTTAATCCGACTGCAAGGGGCCTACGTTTGCCTTCACATATTTATAGAAGCTTTTGCAGTCAGTTTATATATTCCCTGCAAGCTTCCTCTTGTACTCTATTTTTCCCCTCTTAATTAAACCCATAGCCGTCCTCTGTTGAATTCTAAATTTATCCCAGTCCTCAGGTTTGTTGCTTTTTCTAGCCAATTTATATGCCTCTTCCTTGGTTTTAATACTATCCTTAATTTCCCTTGTTAGCCACGGTTGAGCCACCTTCTCTGTTTTATTTTTTACCCCAGACAGGGATGTACACTTGCTGAAGTTTATCTATGTGATCCTTAAATGTTTGCCATTGCTTATCCCCGTCAACCCTTTAAGTATCCTTTGCCAGTCTATTCTTGCCAATTCACGCCTCATACCGTCAAAGTTACCTTTCCTTAAGTTCAGGACCCTAGTTTCCGAATTAACTGTGTCACACTCCATCTTATTCAAGAATTCTCCTGTATTATCGTTACTCTTCCCCAAGGGACCTCGCACAACAAGATTGCTAATTAGTCCCTTCTCATTACACATCACCCAGTCTAGGATGGCCAGCTCTCTAGTTGGTTCCTCGACATATTGGTCTAGAAAACCATCCCTAATACACTCCAGAAAATCCTCCTCCACCGCATTGCTCCCAGTTTAGTTGCCCAATCAATATGTAGATTACAGTCGCCCATGATAACTGCTGTACCTTTATTGCAAACATCCCTTATTTCTTGTTGAGGTAGGCAAAGCCATGAAACAGCTCAAGAATAACAAGGCCATGGGTGTGGATGGAATCCCTGCTGAGGTGCTAAAGTATGGCGGACAGGCATTGTTGGTGTGGATACATGACCTCATCTCTCTCATCTGGAGTGAGGAGAGTATGCTGGGAGATCTCAGAGATGCAGTGATTGTGACCATTTTTTAAAAAGGGGACAAGTCTGATTGTGGCAACTACAGGAGAATCTCCCTGTTATCAGCCACTGGGAAAGTTGTCGCTAGAGTTCTCCTCAATTGTCTGCTCCCTGTGGCCGAGGAGCTCCTCCCAGAATCACAATGCGGATTTCGTCCCCTACTGGTCACAACGGATCTGATCTTTTCTTATTGTAAGGCAAGGTGAATACGTTATTAAGATTTGTCTGTTACATTCGAATTGCATTCGGATTGGAGTTTATTTTCTTTTTCTCATTTTAGAATGCAAAAAGCTTATTATAGCCTGCAGTGAGTAATACTTGACAATTGCTAACTGATTTCACGTGGAATTTTCAAAGTTGAAGGCTTCGGAGACAAATGCATTATTTTCAAAATAAGTTATTATGGACTACAAATTGCGGTCGCAGGCTTCCCGCAGGCAGATGCCTCCGATCTGAGAAATTTCTACGAAAGTACCTAGTGGCCCAGGAGGTTCGGAGACTGCTGGTCCAAGGCCTCTATGAAGGCTTGTGGAGAGGCCTACGTATCCCAGGAGAATATGGGTTTTGTATGCATCACTGTGAACAACGTATCAGAGTAGGAGTATTCCTATTCATACTTAATGGTGAGTTTTCACATACAGAATCGCTATAAATATGAATGAGAATACCCCACAAAACACAGAAACACTGCAAATAAGTAAAAGCAATTATATATTTCAAATTAATAAACATTCAATTATTTAAAATAAAAATGTAACTTTTTAAAGCGACTGAATTAAACTTAGCTTATTAAACAGGATTTTAAATGTTTAAATTATTTTAAAAAGGTATTTTTCTGTACTTTAAAAGTCCTAAGCTGATGAAAGCAGGCCTTATAAGTGATTTTATTAGTCATAAGAATTTGAAGGGCATTTGCTAGGCAAGAGTTGGGCAAATAGCCCAACTCTGTACCCGCGAAGTCCCTTTACTTTCGGATGTGGTGGATCTGCAAGTTCTGGGTTTACGGACATGTGCTTCGCATACCTAGAACTTGCGGGGTTTCTACTGGCACATGCGCACCTCATACACGCCCATAGGTGTGGTGAATTCATGGTCATTATGCATTTACAGTGATTTCAAATTGTTCAGTCAAGGACGTTGGATTGTGTACTGTTGGTATTAGGAGTAAATATTTTTTAAATTGAACTATACATTGACTTCTTTGATATTCAAATATCGTGCTCCTGCTTTTTTGTTTCCCCAATATTAACCGCAACTACAGAATCGATCTCCCCCCGGTTTCAATCTAACCCACCGGCGGGAACACTGTAAACTATGTAAAGTCATTGACGTAAAATTTCAACTTAACAGTCGAGATACATAGATAAATTACATAGAAATGCATAGAATTTATAGAACAGAACAACCCATTTGGCTCAACCGGTCACTGCCCGATTTATACTCCTCTCACTCTAAGTCATCTAACCGTATAGGCATATTTTTTTATTCCTTTCTCCCTTGTGTACTTATCTACCTTACTCTTAAAGGCTTCTATGATATTCTCCTCAGCAACTCCATCTGGTAACGAGTTCCACATTGTATTCACCCTCTGAGTAAAGAAGTTTCTCACGAATTCTTAATGGGATATATGTTTGACTATCTTATATCTATTGTGAGCACGCGCAAAATCCCAGAACTTGCGATCTGTGAAGAATCTTCTTGACAGATCCTCTGCATCCCTGGCAGAGAGCTGAGCTATTTGCCCAACTACTGGCCAGTGAATGCCCGTGAAAATCTTACGCCCGTTAAATGCAGCCGTAGGGTCTTCTTTTACCAGCGTAATGATTTAATTAAATATTAAAATATTAAAACATTTTATTTAAACATAAAAAGCTTTAAATTATGCAGGTTATTTTTTATCAACTTTTAAACGTTTCCATTTATTTTTCAAAAAGCTACATTTTGGTTTTAAATGTTTAATGAAATTGTAGTTTAATTAAGTTTGAAGGTTGTATACATGTAATTTTGGGAGATTCCTATTAAGCGTACGTGAAGGGCATCCCCATAGGCATAATGGGCATCCCCTTTCTGATTGTTTGGCCTGGCTCACGTGATGCAGGGACGTTTGAGAACGGCACATCCCCTGGGATATGTGGGATTCTATGCAGGCTTACGGGTGGAGGCCCAGGAGTCAGAGTCTTCCTGGATCCAGGACCATTAGGTAGGTTCGTATTTTTATTGCAGTACGGAGGCATCCACCCGTAAATTCATGCTTCTTCTCGATGGCTAAAGACTTTTATTAGATCACCCCTCAGCGTTCTCTTTTCTGGAGAAAAGAGCCCCAATAAAAAAAAAGTTAGCCGCAGTGTAAAATGGATTGCAGATTCGCTATGAATCCCTTCCGCCATACAAATTTCACCCCCAGAGTGACTCTATAGATTCGAACCGGAAAGAAAGTTACAGTACCTTGAATGAATTAGTAAACTAGGCAAGTTAAACCCGAACGCTGCCCCATTGATTGCAATTATCTTGGATTCCAAAGCTGTGAACGGAACTGAATACGGGCAAGCAGGAAGACCCGCAAACATTAACGAACTGCAGAGGTGCAGATTGCTGATGGGACATCTGCAGATTGAAACATTTGACCTTACTCTGTGATTCAAGCAACATGTTCGGTCTCTACCACAACACTTTCCAGTATTTGCGTATTTGTGTAAAATTACAAAATTTCGAATTGAAAGTTTAAAAACAGAAAAAAGGGCCAAGGGTGCTTGCAATAGCGCAACTGATATGAATTTCTCTTACAGTGAGACAACTTCTCGTTAAAGATGCAGGTAAACGACCACAGCAAGTGAGGGGCGGTTATGTTGTCTCTTCTTTTTAATGGCACCCAGTTAGTATTATTCCAGTATCCTTTTCCAATCGCCAATGCAGGACAGCAATCTTTGGTCTCTTATCGACAACATGGCCAAATATGCGGGACGATTTTGTTCTATTGCAAATGCGAAAGTATTTTAGAACGAATCACTTACAGATTTAACATTGTCATCTTGCTCTGGAGTACAGATTATATTTTCCCACTTCATAAAAGATGCACTGAAACATTGGTATGAATGTAATAGAACAACAAAATACTGCACAATGCATCTTCGGATCAGCAATTGCAAGCAGATAATCCAACTTTTAACACGTTCTGTTTATGTAGCAGAAAGAATGACTTCAATTTTACACGCGTTTCTTATTGGTTGTTTATCATTATTCATTAAATGTGAATTGCATTCTACATGTTTTTATCACTCAACTTGTTCTTTTTATTCACTCTCGGGATGTGGGCATCACTGGCAAGGCTAGAATTTATTGGCCTTCCTCAACTGCCATTGAGAAGGTAGTGGTTAGCATCCTTCTTGAACAGCTGCTGTCCGTGTGTGATAGTAGTCTCACAGTGATCTTAGATAGAGAGTTCCAAGATTTTGACCCAGCGACGATGAAGGAATGGTGATATATTTCCAAGTCAGGATGATATGTGATTTGGAGGGGAACTTGGAAATGGTGATGTTCCCATGTGATTCCTGTTATTGTCTGTCCAGGTAGTAGCGATCTTGGGTTTGGGAGGTGCTGTCGAAGAAGTCTTGACGATTTCCTGCAGTGTATTTTGTGGATAGTACACACTGCAGCCACTTTGCGCTGGTAATGGAGGGAGTGAATGTTTAAGGTGGTGGATGGGGCGCCAATCAAGTGACTGCTTTTTCCTGGATGCTGTCGAGCTTCTTGAATGTTGTTGGAGTTGCACTACCCAGGCAAATGAAGAGTACTCAATCATATACCTGACTTATGCTTTGTAGGTGGTAGATAGTCTTTGAGGAGTTAGCAGATGATTCACTCGTGAAAGAATACCTACCCTCTGATCTAACCATAGTATTTATGCGGCTAGTCCAGTTCAGTTTCTGGCCAATGGTGGCTGCAGGATGCTTATGGTGGAGGATTCAACGATTGTAATGCCATTGAATATCACAGGGTGGTGGTTCGACTCTCTCTTTTTGGAGATTGTCATTGCCAAAAATGTTATTTGCCACCATTGAGTCCAAGCCTGGATGTTGTCCACGACTTGATGCATGTTGGCATGGACTGCTTCATTATCTGAGGAATTGCAACGGGAACTTAAAACTGTACAACCATCAGAGAACATCCCTATTTCAGAACTTATGATGGAGGCAGGGTCATTGATGAAACAGCTGTAGATGGGTGGGTTTAGGACACTGCCATAAGGAACACCTGCAGCGATGTTCTGGGCTGAAATGATTGATCTCCAACAACCACAACCATCTTCCTTTGTGCTACCTGTGACTCCAGTCATTGGAGCGTTTTCCCCTGATTCCCATTGACTTCAATTTTACTTGGGCTCATTAATGCCACATTCGGTCAAATGTGGCCGTGATGTCACAGTCTGTCACTCTCACCTCACCTCTGGAATTCAGCTCTTTTGGCCATGTACGGACCAAGGGTGTAATGAGGTCTGAAGCCAAGTGTTTCTGGTGAAACCCAACTGAGCATCGGTTAGCAGGTTATTGATGAGCAAGTGCCACTTGATCGCACTGTCGACAAGATCTTCCATGAATTCGTTGATGATTGTGACTTGGCTGATGAGGTGGTAACTGGCTGAATTGGATTAGTCCTGCCCTTCGTGGATAGAACGTACCTGGTCAATTTTCCTCTTTAGAAGATAGATGTCAGTGTTGTTGCCATGTTACAAATCTTTTAAGGAGACAAAATTAACAGTTAGAGCAAGTGCCCCCCGATCTGGGGGGCACTCCAGATGCTTTTCAAATGCCCTTTTTTTTTGGTGGGGAGAGGTTTTTTGTGTTTTTTTGGGGGGCTTTAAAATCATATATTTTACAAGTGCCCCCTATAAAATGGGAGGGCCATGTTACAAGAGCTTGGTTGGAGGCACGGCTGGTTCTGGAGCACAGGTCTTCAGCACGAAATCTGGGTTTCTGGTAGAACCCAACTGAGCATCGTTCAGTAAGTTATTGATGAGCAAGTACCACTTGACAGCACTGTGACGACACCTTCCATGAATTAGTTGATGATTGTGACTAGGCTGATGAGGTGGTAACTGGCTGGATTGGATTAGTCCTGCCCTTCGTGGATAGGATGTACCTGGGCAATTTTTCTCTTTGGAAGAGGAAAATTCGACTCTGGATCAGTTCCCATGGACTGGAGGGTAGCTAATGTAACACCACTTTTCAAAAAAGCAGAGAGAGAGAAAACGGGTAATTATAGACCGGTTAGCCTGACATCAGTAGTGGGGAAAATGTTGGAATCAATCATTAAGAATGCAATAGCAGCGCATTTGGAAAGCAGTGACAGGATCGGTCCAAGTCAGCATGGATTTATGAAAGGGAAATCATGCTTGACGAATCTTCTGGATTTGTTTGAGGATGTAACTAGCAGAGTGGACAAGGGAGAACCAGTGAATGTGGTGTATTTGGACTTTCAAAAGGCTTTTGACAAGGTCCCAAACAAGAGATTGGTGTGCAAAATCAAAGCACATGGTATTGGGGGTAATGTACCGACGTGGTTAGAGAACTGGTTGGCAGACAGGAAGCAGAGAATTGGGATAAACAGGTCCTTTTTGGAATGGCAGGCAGTGACTAGTGGAGTGCCACAGGGCTCAGTGCTGGGACCCCAACTTTTTACAATATACATTAATGATTTGGATGAAGGAACTGAGCGTAATATTTCCAAGTTTGCAGATGACACTAAACTGAGTGGCGGTGTGAGCCGTGAGGAGGATGCTAAAATGCTGCAGGGTCACATGGACAGGTTAAGTGAATGGGCAAATGAATGGCAGATGTAGTATAATGTGGATAAATGTGAGCTTATCCACTTTGGGGGCAAAAACAGGAAGGCAGAATATTATCTGAATGGCAGCAGATTAGGAAAAGGGGAGATGCAACGAGACCTGGGTGTCATGGTACATCAGTCATTGAAGTTTGGCATGCAGGTACAGTCGGCGGTGAAGAAGGCAAATGGTATGTTGGCCTTCATCGCTAGGGGATTTGAGTATAGGAGCAGGGAGGTCTTACTGCAGTTGTACAGGGCCTTGGTGAGACCTCACCTGGAATATTGTGTTCAGTTTTGGTCTCTTAATCTGAGGAAGGACATTCTTGCTATTGAGGAAGTGCAGCGAAGGTTCACCAGACTGATTCCAGGGATGGCTGGACTGTCATATGAGGAGAGACTGGATCAACTGGGCCTTTATACACTGGAGTTTAGAAGGATGAGAGGGGATCTCATAGAAACATATAAGATTTTGATGGGACTGCACAGGTTAAATGCGGGAAGAATGTTCCCGATGTTGGGAAAGTCCACAACCAGGGAACACAGTCTTAGGATAAGTGGTCGGCCATTTAGTATTGAGATGAGGAGAAACTTCTTCACTGAGAGATTTGTTAACCTGTGGAATTCCCTGCTGCAGAGAGTTGTTGATGCCAGTTCATTGGATATATTCAAGAGGGAGTTAGATATGGCCCTTATGGCTAAAGGGATCAAGGGGTATGGAGAGAAAGCAGGAAAGGGGTACTGAGGGTATGTTCAGCCATGATCTTATTGAATGGTGGTGCAGGCTCGAAGGGCTAAATGGTCTACTCCTGCACCTCTTTTCTATGTTTCTATTATCGAGGTCCATAGCCTGCACCGTATCCAGTGTGCTGGAACGTTTCTTTATAGCATGTAAAATCAATCTAATTGGCTGAAGACTAGTATCTGTGATGGCGGGGAAGTCAGGTGAAGGCCCAGGTGGATCATCCACTCGGCATTTCTGGCTGAAGGTGGTTGTGAATGTGTAGTGTTTTGTACTCATGAGTGCAGCTATGCCATCACTGAGGATTGGGATGTTCATGGAAACTCCTCGTCCCGTTAGTTGTTTAATGGTCCACCGCAATTCCCAATTGGATGTGACAGGACTGCAGAGCCAGATCTGATCTGTTGATTTTGGATCCACTTAGCTCTGGCTATAGCCTACTGCTTCCACTCATTAATGGTCACTTTGTAACTTCACCAGGTTGGCACCTCATTTTTAGATAAGCCTGATGCTGCTCCTGGCATGCTCTTCTGCACTCCTAATTGAACAAGGCTTGGTCCCCTGGCTTGATGGTAAAGGTAGAATGACACATTTGCAGGGCCATGAGTTTACAGATTGTGATGGAATACAATTCTGTTGCTGAGGGCCCACAACGTCTCATGGATGCCCAGTTTTGAGCTGCTATATCTGTTATAAATCGATCTGATTTAGCATAATGGTAGTGCCAAACAACACGGTGCAGGTTGCCCTCTGTGTGAAGCCTATAATTCTTCTCCACAAGGACTGTGCATTGACGATTCCAACTAATATTGTTATGGACAGATGCATCTGCAAAAGGTCAATTGGTGAGGACGAGGTGAAGTAGTTTTTTCCCCTTGTGTTGGTTCTCTCTCCATCTGTTGTAGACCCAGTCTGGCAGCTATGTCCTTTAGGACTCTGCCAGATCGGCAAGCAGTTTTGCTATGGTGCCACCCTTGGTGTTGGATTGTGAAGCCCCCCACCCCCAGCAAGAGTGCATTCTATGCACTTGCTACCCACAGTACTTATTCCAAGTGATGTGCAACATAGAGGAGTACTGATTCACCAGCTGAGGGAGCGCTGTACGTGGTAATCAGCATTAGGTTTTCTTTCCCCTATTTGACCTGATGCCATGAGAGTTAATTGGGTCCAGAGGCAATGTTGAGGACTCGCAGGCCACTTCCTCCAGACTGTATAGCACTGTGCTGCCACCACTGGTGAGTTATCCTACAGGTGGGACTGGAGATAGACAAGGATGGTGATGACAGTGTGGAATTTCGGATGGAAGATATGTTTCTCTAAGTATGACTATATCAGCCTGTTTGCTTGACTAATCTGTTGGACAACTCTCCTAATTTTGGCACAAATCACCAGATTTTAGTGAGGAGGTCTTTGGAAGGTCGAGTGGGCTGGTTGTGCCTTTTTATAATATCGGTATCATCTAACTCTAACATGTTTGGTGCTGCTTGGCTTCAACATGTATCAAAGAACAACATTGTTACAATAGGATATGGCAGTCCAGTAGCTATAGCAGTAGACTAGCAACCCAGAAAAAATGAGTACAATGGCTCCAATAATAAATTAAATGTAATCAATAATTGATCCAACTCGAACCTGAAAGGGTGCCTGTAGGATACCTCGGGATGGGTAATAAACATTGCCCTGCCAGTGTCGCATAAATCCCAGAAAAAAAAACAAAGCAAAAAACAACATCGGTTTCAATATTTTGAATTATATTATAATTTTTCTTTGAAATTATAATTTATACGGTCAACTGCTTTTTAAGCAAGTGGCGATCTGATGACAGACTTTTTCCTTTTGGGTTCAGTTACATTGTGTAAGATTTCATAGTACAGAAAGATATGAAACCGACAAAATGTTTGTTTTTTAATTCAACTGTACGTAATATGTTATAATTTTCAGTCTGCAATTCCAACTTCTTTAATGGTCTGTGCTTTCAGAAATTAACAGTCTGAAGGCAAAGCTACGTGATGGTGGTAAGACAATTCATAAGTAACCATTTGCTGATTCTGATTCATGTGTATGTGAAGGGCACAGATATCCAAACTATTTGAGTGGATAATAATCTTGCTCCAAAGCTGAGATCAAAATATCCAGTCAGCATGTGATCGTTGCAGAGTGGAATAATTACACACATCAAAGGCAAAAACACTTTTAGGAAATCTTAATGCATGTTTAACTCCATTTAAAATCTGTTATGTTTTATGCATGCACATACTTCCTACACAGAAAAACATAACTTTTGTTTCCTTAAGAACATAAGAACATAAGAAATAGGAGCAGGAGTAGGCTACAAGGCCCCTCGAGCCTGCTCCACCATTCAATAAGATAATGGCTGATCCGATCATAGACTCAGCTCCACTTCCCTGTCCGTTCCCCATAACCCCTTATCCCCTTACTTGTTTGAGTGTATTATACATCAACATAAGAAAATAAGAATTAGGAGCAGGAATAGGACATACAGCCCCTCGAGCCAGCTCTGCAATTCACTAAGATCACTGCTGATTTTCGACATTAACTCCACTTTCTGGCCTGATCCCCAGATCCTTTGATTCCCCTAAGTCCAAAAATCGACACAGTACAACATGTAGGTTGCACAGATTCTGCTTTATTCCAGATCTATCCATTCAGCCAATCAAGTCCAAGTGCAATACAGAAATTGGCATGGATATGCAGAGTGAAGCCGATCGTAATGTGAAACTTTCGTGAAGAAAAGAGGAAGGGCACAATCAAAGTACCGCGAGGAAGTCTATTATGGAATTGTGTTTGGAAAGTCATATGATAAGCTGTTTCAAAAAGACGGGAGTGTTAAAAATGTACTGGGAAATCTGTCCCGCTGCAGTATTCCTTTAAGAGACTAAGGGCTGGTTTTTAGGTAAACACAGGCAGAAGGGCCATTCAGATTGTAATCCCTGCTTTCTCGCAGAACTTTGAAAACGAAACATGCATATGGATGGGGTTTTCAGTGCCATCCCTCACTTTAAGATCGAAAGCCTTGCATTGACATAGCGCTTCTCACGATTTCACAACGTGCTTTACAAAAACAGCAACAGCAACAGCAACTTGTATTTATATAAAGCCTTTCACATAGCCAAAAGTCCCAAGGCATTTCAGCATAAGAATATAAGATGCAGGATTAGGCCATTCTGCCCCTCGAGCCTGCTCTGCCATTGAATAACATCGTAACTTATCTTGTACCTCAACTCCACCTACCTGCACTATCCCAATATCCCTTGATATCCAAAAACCTATTGATCTCTGTCTTGAACATACTCAATGACTGAGCCTCCACAGCACTCTAGGGTAGAGAATTTCAAAGATTCGCAGCCCTTTGAGTGAAGACATTTCTCCTCATCTCATTCCAAAATGGCCAACCCCTTATTTTGAAACTGACCTCTGGTTCCAGATTCCCCAGCCAGGGGAACCATTCTCCCAGCATCAACCCTGGCAAGCCCTGTAAGAACTTGTTTTTGTTTCAATGAGATCACCTCTAATTCTCCTAAATTATAGGGAATATAGGCCTAGTTTCCTCAGTATCTCCTCATAGGACTATTCCCACACCCCAGGAATCAATCTGGTGAACTTTCATTGCAATTATATCCTTGCTTGGGTAAGGAGACCAAAACTGTATGCAACACTGGCGGCTTGGTCTGTCCAAGGCCCGATATAATTGCAGTAAGATTTATTTACTCTTGTACTCACTTATTTTTGTTATAACGGCTGACATACCATTTGCTTAAGGAATGAAGTTTGATAATTTTCTGAAAGTTTACAGTCAATGCATTAATGTTGAAGTGTAATGTAGAGCCTTGAATGCAACCTGAGGCTTATAGAAAAATGGAAGTTTCTATTGCGCACAATATTATATGTTTTTATGACAATCTACACAAAATCACGATTTGGACATCAGCGATTTCCCAGTATACCTGCAGCTGTGTCCTTGGTCCCACCCAATGGCACAGGATTTGAGACAAATTGGCCCAATATGCTGCTTGTTATGCAGTTACTAGCATTAAAATAGCTGCAGAATTTAATGCACAGTCTAATATTTACTCAATATTACTGACCTGTGCTTTCTGAAGGGACAGATCTGGACAGCAAGTCAAAGGGTGCTTGTGAGACTACATCGATAAATGTTTGCCATTTGTGATAGATATGCTTATGTGTTTATTTTTTGAGCTCAGAAATGTAAATGTTGTTAATGCATGCCTGCTGCATTTCTGCAGACACCTTGTTGGCTAAATTGGACTGGGATGCAAATATGGCAGTATCAAATTCATCACCTGCTATACGAGATGCCCAATGTTTAGTTCCAATGGGGCCAAATGTGGTGGATTTATCGCGTGCTGATGCCTGCTGCCACCGAGTTTTCTGGGTGGTCTCCCCTCCAAGCAAGTTTGGTGGAGGCCCCCCGCCGATGAGGAACGAAGATCGCTGGAGACCTCCCGCTGCTGTGCAACGCTTGTAAGTGTCCTCCCGCCCACTGAGGTGCTAGTTTGGTCCGAACGGGAGTCTGCTGCAGCAGGGGAAAGGACCACCATGTGGAGGCAGGTCTAACCTCAACGGTAAGTATAAAGACCTTCAAAAAATGATTAGTAAACTACTTCTCTTCATTTTTTCCAGTGATTAAAGGTGGATGTGGTCCTCTGAAGGTTTTCCTGTGTTTTTTTTTTATTTTTTGGAAATTTTTATTTTTATCTGTTTGCCCCAGTACCCCCCCCCACCCCAGCTGCCCCGCGCCCGACTCAGTTCTTGGTGGCACTTTGCCGAGGATTGTATATACTGCCGCAATTGGGAGTTCCCGCCAGCTGCCGCCCAGATTCATGGTGTAAGTCCTTTTTTGCTGCTGGGCGGTATTTCCAGGAATTCTTTTATGAAAGTTCCGCCCAAAGGCCCAGAAATTACAGGTGGAGGCTTGGCGCAGGCGGATGCCTCTGACCTGAAAAATGTCTACGTATCTACCTAGACATCCCAGAACTACTGGGACTTCTGGTCCTGGGCTTTTACATGAAGGCCTGCGGAGAGCCCCATGTATTCCAGACATCTAAGTGCTTCGAATGCGTCCCTGGGTTCATGTAGGCCAGCCCAACTAACCAAAGTAAGGGTATTCCCATGCATACTTATGGTGAGTTCCATATGGACGGAATCACCATAAGTATGAATGGGAATACCCCCCAAAACACACAAACACTTAAAATAAAAGAAATTAAAATAACATATTTAAAATTAATCAAAATGGAATTTAATTAATTACTTAAAATAAAATATATTTTTTTCGAAAAATAAATTTAAATATGTCAAAGGGTCTAAAAGTAAACTTACCTTATTTAGCAGTATTTTAAATGTTTAAATTATTGAAACAATGTCTGTAGCTGTCCTTTAAAAGTCTTACACTGATAAAAGCAGACCTTACACCTGTTATTATTAGTCGGAAAAATTTAAAGGGCCTTCGCTGGGCAGAAGTTGAGCAAAGAGCCGAATTTTCCACCCACGGTGGCCCTTTACTTCTGGATGCATGCAATCTGTCAAGGGGATTCTTGACAGATCGCAAGTTGTGGGTTTAGGCGCATGCGCATCGGGTACCTAAGCCCGGAACATGCGGGGTCCTTATGGGCACGTACGCACTTCAAGCGCACCTGTAGGCATCGTGATTTCAGGGAATTCAGACAATAGGATGGCAACTATCAGGTCTATATGCATTATTGGAGCTCAGAAAACAGGGGGGCCAAGAAACCTTTGGGAGAATTATCCACACTTATCGTTATATTCCTATATTACAACAGTGACTTCCTTTCAAAACTACTTCACTGTCTCTTAAGCATCCTGCGGCGTCCCGAGGTCATGAAATACACTACATAAATGGATGACTTTCTTGATTTCAATGAGACAAGGACCCTGAAATTGAAGCCTCTCTGGGTGCATACGATGTGCGCACGCACCTGAAGATGTTCCACAAGTTCCGGATTAAGGTGCGCAAAGCGCATGCACTGAAACCCGTTGCTTACGAACTGTCAACATTTCTTTTGACAGTTCCAATGCATTGCCTGGAGAAGAGCCTTCGTGTTCAGTGATTTGGGCTATTTGCTCAACTTATGCCCAGCAAATGTCCTTAAAACTGTTATGCGTGGTAAAAGCAGGCGTAAGGCTTGCTTTTGCCAGCATACGGGTTTTGAAGGATAGAACATTAAAATGTTATCAATAATTTTTATATTAAAAACCCTGTCCATTAAGGTATGTTCATTTTTACCCCCATGAAAACATAACTTTTTTTCAAAAAATGCAATTTTGACTAAAATATTTAATTAAATTCAATTTCAATTAATTTAAAACATGTGAAGCGTTTTTATTATTTATTAAAAATGTTTATATGCTTTTGGGGGTTTCCCCATTCATAGAAATGGCGATTTCCATACAAACAGAACTCACCATTACTTTTAATGGGGATACACCATTTTCGTTGGTTGGTCCGGTCCACATGATCCCAGGATACACCCAAGTTCCTGGAATACATGGGCCCCTGCGATGGGCTATGCATGGATACCTCGCAATGCATGTGTTAGTTCCTCCCGGGTACATTTCTCAACATCTGACAGCAATTTCAGGGCCAAGCTGGATAAAACAATCCAATTTTAGGAGATGTACCGAAGGGTCCTGGCCACCGCAAATGACCTAATTTAATTGAAAGTTCCTCGAATATGTGTCCAGCTGATCAGAACACAACATTTAACACAAAGGCATTGGTAAGTGAAACATAGACAACACTTCCAAATCAATTAATCAATGTAAATCCAGAGTCAGCTACCAGTACCGGCACACAAAATTAATTGTAGAATCAAGAGCTGTTACCTACTAACTGACTAAAACCGACATTTAAAATCATAGAATCTTACAGCACTGAAGGACGCCGTTTGATCCATTGTGCTCTTTGGACGAACTGTCCAATTTAGTCCAACTTTTTCTCCATAACCCTGAAAATGAGTGCTCTTCAACTACATGTGAAGGTTCCTAAGGAATCTGCTTCCATCACCCTTTCAGATAGTACATTCCATATCTTAATAACATTGTGTGTGGAAAAAATTGTACTCATCTCTTATCGAATTCTTTTGCTAATAATTTTAAATCAATGATCTCTGCTTATAGAAACAATTGCCAGAAAATACAATGTCTCCCTATTTGGTCAATCAAAATATCTCAATTTTCAATACCTATATTAAATCTCCCTTTAAGCTTCTG
This sequence comes from Pristiophorus japonicus, assembly GCF_044704955.1. Classification (NCBI taxonomy): domain Eukaryota; kingdom Metazoa; phylum Chordata; class Chondrichthyes; family Pristiophoridae; genus Pristiophorus; species Pristiophorus japonicus. The sequence goes on along the minus strand of NC_091995.1, from coordinate 25,173,437 downwards.
TGCTCTAAGCAGAACAAATCCAGCTTCTCTAATCTCTCCAAATAACTGAAGTCCCTCATCCCTGGTATTATCCTGGTAAACCTCATCTGTATCCTTGGCAAGGTCTTGACATCCTTCCTAACTAGGATGCCTGGAATTGAACACAATACCCCAGCTGAGGCCTAACCAGTGGTTTGTAAATGTTTAGCATTACTTCCTTAATGAGATTTGGGTGTTGCAAGGCCAGCATTTATTGCACATCTCCAATTGCCCTCGAAAAGGTAGTAGTGACCCACCTTCTTGAACCACTGCAGTCCGTGTCATGAAGAGTTCCAACAGTGCTGTTAGGTCGGGAGTTCCAGGAGTTTGACAGCGATGATGAAGGAATGGCTACATATATCCTAGTCAGGATGGTATGTGACTTTGAAGGGAACGTGAAGGTGATGGTTTTCTCACATGCCTGCAGTCCTTGTCCTTTTAATTGGTAGATGTCACGGGCTTTTGCAGGTACTTTCAAAGAAGTCTTGGCGACCTGCTGCAGTGCATCTTGTGGATGATGCACACTGTTTTTATATTCAATGCTCCTGTTTACCAAGCAAAACATCCCATATTTTTTTCTGACCCGCCTTATCAATTTTCTTTGACACCTTCAAAGAGTCGTGAATCTGTACTGCCAGGTGATTCTGCACATACATTCCCTTTAACGTAGTACATAGAAAAGTAGTAATCTCGGGATTGCTACCAGTGCCACGTGCTAGTCAGAGTAGGAATCGCAGGATAGCGCAGATGAATACGTGGCTTGAGCAGTGGTGCAGCAGGGAGGGATTCAAATTCCTGGGGCATTAGAACCAGTTCTGGGGGAGGTGGGACCAGTACAAACCGGACGGTCTGCACCTGGGCATGACCGGAACCAATGTCCTAGGGGGAGTGTTTGACAGTGCTGTTGGGGAGGAGTTAAACTAATATGGCAGGGGGACGGGAACCAATGCAGGGAGACAGAGGGAACCAAAAAGGAGACAAAAGCAAAAGACAGAAAGGAGATGAGGAAAATTGGAGGGCAGAGAAACATAAGGCAAAGAACAAAAAGGGCCACTGTACAGCAAAATTCTAAAAGGACAAAGGGTGTTAAAAAAACAAGCCTGAAGGCTTTGTGTCTTAATGCAAGGAGTATCTGTAATAAGGTGGATGAATTAACTGCAAATAGATGTTAACAAATATGATGTGATTGGGATTACAGAGACGTGGCTCCAGGATGATCAGGGCTGGGAACTCAACATCCAGGAGTATTCAACATTCAGGAAGGATAGAATAAAAGGAAAAGGAGGTGGGGTAGCATTGCTGGTTAAAGAGGAGATTAATGCAATAGTTAGGAAAGACATTAGCTTGGATGATGTGGAATCTATATGGGTGGAGCTGCAGAACACAAAAGGTCAAAAAACGTTCATGGGAGTTGTGTACAGACCTCCAAACAGTAGTAGTGATGTTGGGGAGGGCATCACACAGGAAATTAGGGGTGCATGCAATACAGGTGCAGCAGTTATAATGGGTGACTTTAATATGCACATAGATTGGGCTAACCAAACTGGAAGCAATACGGTGGAGGAGGATTTCCTGGAGTGCATAAGGGATGGTTTTCTAGACCAATATGTCGAGGAACCAACTAGGGGGGAGGCCATCTTAGACTGGGTGTTGTGTAATGAGAGAGGATTAATTAGCAATCTCGTTGTGCGAGGCCCCTTGGGGGAAGATTGACCATAATATGGTGGAATTCTGCATTAGGATGGAGAATGAAACAGTTATTTCAGAGACCATGGTCCAGAACTTAAAGAAGGGTAACTTTGAAGATATGAGGTGTGAATTGGCTAGGATAGATTGGCGAATGATACTGAAGGGGTTGACTGTGGATGGGCAATGGCAGACATTTAGAGACCGAATGGATGAACTACAACAATTGTATATTCCTGTCTGGCGTAAAAATAAAAAAGGGAAGGTGGCTCAACCGTGGCTATCAAGGGAAATCAGGGATAGTATTAAAGCCAAGGAAGTGGCATACAAATTGGCCAGAAATAGCAGTGAACCCGGGGACTGGGAGAAATTTAGAACTCAGCAGAGGAGGACAAAGGGTTTGATTAGGGCAGGGAAAATGGAATACGAGAAGAAGCTTGCAGGGAACATTAAGACGGATTGCAAAAGTTTCTATAGATATGTAAAGAGAAAAAGGTTAGTAAAGACAAACGTAGGTCCCCTGCAGTCAGAATCATGGGAAGTCATAACGGGGAACAAAGAAATGGCAGACCAATTGAACAAGTACTTTGGTTCGGTATTCACTAAGAAGGACACAAACAACCTTCCGGATATAAAAGGGGTCAGAGGGTCTAGTAAGGAGGAGGAACTGAGGGAAATCCTTATTAGTCGGGAAATTGATGGGATTGAAGGCTGATAAATCCCCAGGGCCTGATGGACTGCATCCCAGAGTACTTAAGGAGGTGGCTTTGAAAATAGCGGATGCATTGACGGTCATTTTCCAACATTCCATTGGCTCAGTTCCTATCGACTGGAGGGTAGCCAATGTAACTCCACTTTTTAAAAAAGGAGGGAGAGAGAAAACAGGGAATTATAGACCGGTCAGCCTGACCTCAGTAGTGGGTAAATAATGGCATCAATTATTAAGGATGTCATAGCAGCGCATTTGGAAAGAGGTGACATGATAGGGAAATCATGCTTGACAAATCTTCTGGAATTTTTTGAGGATGTTTCTGTAGAGTGGACAAGGGAGAACCAGTTGATGTGGTATATTTGGACTTTCAGAAGGCTTTCGACAAGGTCCCACACAGGAGATTAATGTGCAAAGTTAAAGCACATGGGATTGGGGGTAGTGTGCTGACATGGATTGAGAACTGGTTGTCAGACAGGAAGCAAAGAATAGGAGTAAATGGGTACATTTCAGAATGGCAGGCAGTGACTAGTGGGGTACCGCAAGGTTCTGTGCTGGGGCCCCAGCTGTTTACATTGTACATTAATGATTTAGACGAGGGGATTAAATGTAGTATCTCCAAATTTGCGGATGACACTAAGTTGGGTGGCAGTGTGAGCTGCGAGGAGGATGCTAGGACGCTGCAGAGTGACCTGGATAGGTTAGGTGAGTGGGAAAATGCATGGCAGATGAAGTATAATGTGGATAAATGTGAGGTTATCCACTTTGGTGGTAAAAACAGAGAGACAGACTATTATCTGAATGGTGACAGATTAAGAAAAAGGGAGGTGCAACGAGACCTGGGTGTCATGGTACATCAGTCATTGAAGGTTGGCATGCAGGTACAGCAGGCGGTTAAGAAAGCAAATGGCATGTTGGCCTTCATAGCGAGGGGATTGGAGTACAGGGGCAGGGAGGTGTTGCTACAGTTGTACAGGGCCTTGGTGAGGCCACACCTGGAGTATTTTGTACAGTTTTGGTTTCCTAACTTGAGGAAGGACATTCTTGCTATTGAGGGAGTGCAGCGAAGGTTCACCAGACTGAATCCCGGGATGGCGGGACTGACCTATCAAGAAAGACTGGATCAACTGGGCTTGTATTCACTGGAGTTCAGAAGAATGAGAGGGGCCCTCATAGAAACGTTTAAAATTCTGACGGGTTTAGACAGGTTAGATGCAGGAAGAATGCTCCCAATTTTGGAGAAGCCCTGAATCAGGGGTCACAGTCTACGGATAAGGGGTAAGCCATTTAGGACCGAGATGAGGAGAAACGTCTTCACCCAGAGAGTGGTGAACCTGTGGAATTCTCTACCACGGAAAGTTGTTGAGGCCAATTCACTAAATATATTCAAGAAGGAGTTAGATGAAGTCCTTACTACTATGGGGATCAAGGGGTATGGCGAGAAAGCAGGAATGGGGTACTGAAGTTGCATATTCAGCCATGAACTCATTGAATGGAGGTGCAGGCTAGAAGGGCCGAATGGCCTACTCCTGCACCTATTTTCTATGTTTCTATGAAACATAAAAACATCGAAATTTACACAGCAGAAGGAGGCCATTTCGGCCCATTCTGTCCACACCGGCCGACAAAGAGCCACATGGCCCTCGGTTAACAGCCCTGAAGGTTACATATAAACCTATGAGCAATGAAAAATGGCAGAAAGATAATGAGTGCCTAGCCCAAACAAACCGCCCCATACAACTGCAATACCCCTTAAACTGAAGCATTCTACACTACACCCTAACCAAAGCCATGTGATCTCCTGGGAGTGGTAAAAACCAGATAAAAACCCTCGTCAATTTAGGGAGAAAAAATCTGGGAAAATTCCTCTCCGACGCATCCAGGCGATCCAAACTAGTCCAGGAGATCACCCTGGCCATGTTCGATCCGCTGCAGTACTTACCATTATATTGGCCAACAAGAGGTTATCCAGTCTAATCCAAATTACCAACTCTAGGTCCATAACCCTGCAGGTTACGGCATTTTAAGTGTCCATCCAAACATCTCTTAAAAGTGTTGATGGTTTCTACATTCACCACTTTTCCAGGCAGTGAGTTTCAAATCCCCACAACCCTCTGCGTAAAGAAGCCGCCCCTCAAATCCCCTCTAAACCTTCCACCAACTACCTTAAAACTATGCCCCTCATAATAGGCTCCTCCACCAATGGAAATAGGCCGTTACTATCCACTAAATCCAGGTCCCTCAGTATTTTGTACACCTCAATGACGTCTCCACTCAACCTCCTCTGTTCCAATGAGAACAAACCCAGCCTATCCAATCTGTCCTCAATACTAAAGATTCTCCATTCCAGGCAGCATCCCAGTAAATCTCCTCTGCACCTCTCTAGTGCAATCACGTCCTTCCGATAATACAGCGACCAGAACTGCACGTAGTACTCCAGCTGTGGCCTAACCAAAGTATTATACAATTTAAGCATAACCTCCCTGCTCTTGTATTCTATGCCTCGGCCAATAAAGGCAAGCATTCCGTATGTCTTCTTAACCAGTTTATCCACCTGGCCTGCGACTTTCAGTGATCTGTGGACAAGCACTTCAAGGTCCTTTTGTTTATCTACACTATTACGTAGCCTCCCTCTTAATATGCTCAACCTTTCCTTATTAGCCCTCCCAAAGTACATTACCCCACACTTCTCTAAATTAAATTCCATTTGGCACTGCTCTGCCCACCTGATCAGTAGATTGATATCCGCCTGCAGCCCATGACTTTCCTCTTCATTATCAACCACACAGCCAATTTTAGTATCATCTGAAAACTTCTGAATCATACTCCCTATATTCAAATCTGAATCGTTGATATATACCACAAAAAGCAAGGGTCCCAGTGCTGAGCCCTGCGGAACCCCACTGGAATGCTTCCAGTCACAAAAACATCCATCAACCTTGACCCTGCTACCTACCTCTGATCCAATTTTGGATCCAACGTGCCATTTTGCCCTGGATCCCATGGATTTTAACCTTTGTGACCAGTCTACCATGTGGGACCTTATCAAAAGCTTTGCTGAAGTCCATATACACTACATTGTACGTACTACCCTCATCGACCCTCTTGGTTACCTCCTCAAAAAATTCAATCAGGTTAGTCAAACACGATATTCTATTGACAAATCCGTGCTGATTGTCCCTAATTAATCCTGGCCAGGACAAATGTAGATTTATCCTCTCTTTCAGGATTTTTTCCAATAATTTTCCCACCACTGAGGTAAGGCTGACAGGTCTGTAATTACTCGGCCTATCCCTTTCTCCTTTTTAAACAAGGGTACTACATTAGCAGTCCTCCAATGCTCCGGCACCATGCCCAAATCGAAAGAGGACTGGAAGATGATGGTCAAGGCCTCTGCTATTTCCTCTTTTACTTCACTCAGCAGTCTGGGATTCATTTCATCCGGTCCTGGGGACTTACCTACTTTCAAAGCTGCCAAACTCCTTAATACTTCCTGTCTTACTATATTTATTTCATCCAGAATATCACGCTCCATCTCGATAGCGATATCTGTATTGCCCCTTTCCGTTGTGAAAACAGATGCAAAGTATTCATTAAGAACCTTACCAAAATCTTTCACCTCCACACAACAATTATCCTCAAGGTCTCTAATAGGCCTTACCTTTTCTTTTGTTACCCTATTACTCTTAATATATTTATAGAATATCTTAGGGTTAATTTTACTAGCCAAGAATTTGTCATGCTTTCCCTTAGCATTCCTAATATACTTTTTAATTTTGCTTCTTAACTTTTTATATTCCTCTAAAGATTCTATAGTATTTAGCCGTTGGTATCTGACATAAGCGTCCCTTTTTTTCGTTACCCTCCCTGTAGTCCGTAGTCATCCAGGGAGCTCTAGAATTATTATTCCCACCATTTTTCTTTAAGGACACATGTTTGGCCTGAGCCTTCCGGATCTCCTCCTTGAATGCCTCCCACTGTTCGGACACTGATTTACCCACAAGTAGCTGTTTCCAGTCCACTGTGGCCAAATCACTCCTTTACTTAGCAAAGTTAGCTTTTCCCCAATTCGGGACTTTTATTCCAAGCCTTGTCCTTTTCCATAATCAACTTGAATCTGACTGAATTATCGTCACTGGCACCTCAGTGCTCTCGCACTAGCACCCCTTCAACCTGCCCAGCTTTATTCCCCAAAACTAAATCCAAAAAATCCCCTCTCATGTTGGGCTTGCTACATACTAACTAAAAAAGTTCTCTTGAATGGATTTCAAGAATTCCACACTCTCTATACTCTTCACACTGTATTTGTCCAATCAATATTTGGATAGTTAAAATCCCCTATTATTACTATCCTATGGTTTTTGGACTTCACTGCAATTTGCCTAACATTTAGATTTTACTGCCTCTTCATGTTGTCCCTCCAAAAGTGCATCACTTCACATTTATCTGCATTAAACTGCATTTTCCACCTTTCCACCCATTTCTTTAGCCTTCCTATGTCTTCCAGAAATATGTTAACATCCTGCTCACTATTTACTATGTTACAAAGTATTGTGTCAACCGCAAATTTCGAAAATGTGCAAATTATACCCAAGTCCGGATCATTTCATCATCATCATAGGCAGTCCCTCGGAATCGAGGAAGACTTGTTTCCAATCCTGAAGTGAGTTCTTTGGTGGATGAGCAGTCCAATATGAGAGCCACAGACTCTGTCACAGGTGGGACAGATAGTCGTTGAGGGAAAGGGTGGGTGGACTGGTTTGCCGCACGCTCTTTCCGCTGCCTGCACTTGATTTCTGCATGTTCTCGGCATTGAGACTCGAGGTGGTCAACACCCTCTCGGATGCACTTCCTCCACTTAGGGCGGTCTTGGGCCAGGGACTCCCAGGTGTCAGTGGGGATGTTGCACTTTATTAGGGTGTCCTTGTAGTGTTTCCGCTGGCCACCTTTGGCTCGTTTGCAATGAAGGAGCTCCGAGTAGAGCACTTGCTTTGGGAGTCTCGTGTCTGGCATGCAGACTATGTGGCTTGCCCAGCAGAGCTGATCGAGTGTGGTCAGTGCTTCAATGCTGGGGATGTTAGCCTGAATGAAGATGCTGATGTTGTTGCGCATGTTCTCCCAGGGGATTTGAAGGCTCTTGCCGAGACAGTGTTGGTGATATTTCTCCAGCAACTTGAGATGTCTACTGTACATGGTCCATGTCTCTGAGCCATACAGGTGGGCAGGTATCACTACAGCCCTGTAGACCATGAGCTTGGTGGCAGATTTGAGGGCCTGGTCTTCAAACACTCTTTTCCTCAGGCGGACGAAGGCTGCACTGGTGCACTGGAGGTGGTGTTGGATCTCGTCATCGATGCCTGCTCTTGTTGATAGGAGGCTCCCAATATATGGGAAGTGGTCTACAGTGTCCAGGGCTGCACTGTGGATCTTGATGACTGGGGGGCAGTGCTGTGCAGTGAGGACAGGCTGGTGGAGGACCTTTGTCTTATGGATATTTAGCATAAGTCCCATACTTTTGTACGCCTCAATAAATACATCGACTATGTCCTGGAGTGCAGCCTCTGTATGTGCATAGACGCAGGCATCGTCCGCCTACTATAGCTCGATGACAGAGGTTGAGGTGGTCTTGGATCTTGCCTGGAGATGGCACAGGTTGAACAGGTTCCCACTGGTTCTGTAGTTTAGTTCCACTCCAGCTGGGAGCTTGTTGTCTGTGAGGTGGTGCATCATGGCGAGAAAGATTGAGAAGAGGTTTGGGGCGATGACGCAGCCCTGTTCGACCCCAGTCTAGACGTGGATTGGGTCTGTGATGGATCCATTGGTAAGGATCATGGCCTGCATGTCGTCGTGGAGCAGGCTGAGGATGGTGGCGAACTTTTGGGGCCATCCAGAACGGAGGAGTACACTCCATGGACCCTCGCGGTTGACAGTGTCAAAGGCCTTTGTAAGGTCGAAGAAGGCCATGGATAAGAATTGGTGTTGTTCCCTGCATTTTTTCTGTAGCTGTCGCGCTGCAAAAATCATGTTCGTTGTGCACTGTAGGGGACAAAATCCGGGAGGAGCTCCTCAGCCATGGGAAGAAGAGGAGGGCTCTGGCTGATAGCAGGGAGATTTCTTTGTAGTTGCCACAGTCAGACTTTCCACTTTTTAAAAGATGGTCACGATTACTGCATCTCTGAGATCACCCGGCATGCTCTCCTCCCTCCAGATGAGAAAGATGAGGTTGTGTATTCGCGCCAGCAGTGCCTCTCTGCCATACTTCAATGCCGCAGCATGGATTCGCTCTGCACCCATAATCTTGTTGTTTTTAAGCTGTCTTATAGCTTTTTCTACCTCGTGCAGTTTTGGGATCTCACGGAGGTGGTGGAGGGTAGCATGCTGATGGATGGAGTCGAGAACAGTCGAGTCAAAGGCAGAGTCTCGATTGACGAAATCTTCGAAGTGCTCCTTTCAGTGGGCCCTGACTGCCTCGGTGTCCTTGATGAGTGTTTCCCTGTTTTTGGCCAGCATTGGGGTGGGGCCTTGGGTGTTTGGCCCTTAGGTGGCCTTGATTGCGATGAAGAATCTTCACACATCATAGCTGTCGGCCAGCTGCTGTATCTACTGTGCTTTCTTCATCCACCACCTGTTCTTCAGGTCCCGGGTTTTTTGTTGGACATCAGTCTTGAGCCATCTGTAATGCTGTTTTTCTGCTCCCGCATTGGGTTGTTGTTATAGGCTCAGAAATGCCCTGTGCTTGCGAGCTATTAACTCTTCGTTCTCCTGATCATTCTCATCAAACCAGTCCTGGTGTTTCCTGATTGAGTAACCAAGCATCTCTTTGCAGGCACTGGTTATGGAGGCCTGGAGGGCAGACCAAGCGTTGTGGGCATTCTGCATCTCGGGGTTGTCAAGGCACGTCAGGTTAGCTGTGCGGCGCTGGCTGTATAGGGCTCTCTTAGCTGGGTCCTTAAGTGCTCCGGCATTGACTTTTTTGTAGCACTGCTTCTTGCTGCTCCCTCCACTTTGGGGCTATGTTGATGTTGATGATGGATCAGATTAGGTGGTGGCCCGTCCAGCAGTCATCAGCTCCTGTAATGGCGCAGGTGATGCGCACATCCTTGCGATCCCTGGCTCAGATGATGAAATAGTCAAGCAGGTGCCAGTGCTTGGTGCGAGGGTGTTGCCACGATGCATTGTTCTGCCAGAGGGAAATACAATGTGTTGGTGATGACAAGTTCGTGCTCCAGACACTTTGTCAGGAGTAAGGTACCACTGGAGTTGGGTTTCCCTACCCACTCTCTGTCAATCACACCCCCCCCCCCCCCCCAAGAGATCTGTGTCCTTGCCAACCCTGTCATTGAAGTCACCGAGGAGTATCAGTTTGTCGCCCGCGGGGACGCAGGACATGGATTTTCCGAGGTTGGTGTGAACACCCTCTTTGGTCTCATCAGTTGCATCGAGTGTCTGGGCGTACGCACTGATGACTGTGGCACACTGGTTCTGGGAGAGGGCGAGTTGAAGAGTATTGAGGCGTTCGTTAGCCCCACAGGGGGAGTCTTTGAGGTGGTCAACCAGCTCGTTTTTGATGGCAAAGCCGACGTCATAGAGGCGGCGTTCTTCTTCTGGTTTCCCTTTCCAGAAGAAGGTGTAACCTCCACCTTGTTCCTTGAGCTGGCCTTCCAGTGCCCACCGGGTCTCGCTAGGGCCGCGATGTTGATAGCAAAGTGCCTAACTTCCCGGGCAACTATGGCAGTGTGGTGTTCCGGCCTGTAGCTGTTGGGGTTGTCCATGAGGGTCATGACGTTCCAGTTCCCGAATTTCATGTTAACGGAGTGGAAGATGCCTGTGCGTGAGTTCTTTTAACATGGGGTGGTCATTGCACACCGGCTACCACATGGGTTTAGCTGAGCAAGGTCTTAATCCAGTTTCAAGGGGGTCCAAGATGATTGGAGACCAGGCACTGCTATATGGGCCTAGTTGCCTGCGGCGAGATGTTGGTTGCAGGCTCGGCGCTGGGTAGTGCCCTTGGTGGTATGTGATCCGAGGCATTGGTGGGTCAGTGGCCCACAGGAGTTCCAGGTAGGAGGGCGGGGGGGGGGGGGGGGAGGGTCACAACCATGCAACTCACCACGTGTTGGAGGAGGAGAAGAGGCCAGGTCGCCGGTGGGGAAGGAGAGCTCCAGTCGTCGCTGAAGGAGGAGGGGAGACCAGTCGCCGACCGTGGGAGAGGGGTCCTGGTCATTGTTGACGAGGAGGTCGCCTGTCACCACGGAAGGCCCAGCCACCATCGAGGAGGCCCAGACTCTGTTGCAGAGGAGAGGCCCATCTGCCGCCATTGTAGGTGTTCCGATCGCCGCTGGAGGGGTCTGGGTGGAGGCCTGAAAGCCAGTTCCAGGTGAAGGGCACTGAGTCCAGAGGTCGCCGGGGCACGTCGGAGGTTGCCGGACATCGTCGATTGGTGAGGTGGTGGGAAACCTGCGGTAGTCCTGGATGGCCCGAACTCGTGGGACTCATTGGGGGTCGCCCGAGGTCGCCAGGGGACGTCGGAGGTCGTCAGAGGTCGCCGGGGAACGTCACTGGTTGCTGGAGGTTGCCGGAAGTCGACGGAGGCCGTCGCTGGAGGTTGCCCAAGATACGCAATAGTCCTAACATCGACTCCTGGGGAACCCCACTGCATAGTTATCTCCTTTCAGAAAAACATCCGTTCACCCTGTTGGGGTAAAAAGAAGACTTCTCTTCCTCAAGGTGGACTCCCTGATATAAGAAATCGACACCCGCCGGCCGTATAGCGATCATGGAATCACGGAGATGAAAACTTCGGTTCAACCGGGATTTATTTAAGCATGCTAGGGAAGGGTTCCGATGAATACTTCTCAGTACAAAGGGTTTACAATTACAGTTATACATTTTTCGAGGTGTGCAATCCTCCTACAGAACCACCGACTGGCCTACTGCTCAGACTGGCTCTGAGTTGTTCTCTTCCACCTGTCCATCTCCCATCACATGTCACCCTCCCGGAATGTGTTATTCAGTGGTGTCAACTTTGCCTCAGTTCCTCATGACTTGTTGATTATCTTTATTTTCCAGAGTTCTCCCAAGAACTCTAGTCAAAACTACTAGTCAATACTATCCTGTTCCCATGCTGCTATAATCTTTGTTCCCAAACATTTTACCCTCCTTATTCTGTACTGAATATATACGTTTCCATGAATCTGTACTAAGTTTAATATAACAGATGGTTCATTAACCATCAAGCTTTGCTGCTTAGCAAGCTTAGCTGCTTCCCCTTCTTAAAACCCACTCAAGCAAGTGTATAAGTGTGCTTTACATACATAAGCGAGTTTTGCATACAATTGGTCAATTACAATCCCTACCATAAGACAGAGGGACTCCCGATTCCTCAGAACCTTCTAATACTGATAAGCTTCATAATCTGGACCATGTGTCAGATCAACTCACTACCTTCAGTGTCCACTTTATTGACCATTTTTTATCCCCTTACAACCCTTGCAGATAGTGCCTCCTCTCCCTTAGCAAAACACATATCCAAGGTACCACCATCCCTGCAATATTATATGCTTCAATTTAAGAATATTCTGTTCGGTGGTAATGTATCAATTGCCTTTTGAAAGGCTATATGTGCAGCATCTACTGCACAATCTCCACCAAATCACTCTGTTACTTTATCAATGAACTCAGTCAGGTTAGTCAGACACGATTTGTCTTTAACAAATCGGTGCTGGCTGTCCCTGATATAACTGCAGTAAGACCTCCCTGCTCCTATACTCAAATCCTCTCACTATGAAGTGGATAATCTCACATTTATCTACATTATACTGCATCTGCCATACATTTGCCCACTCACCTAACCTGTCCAAATCACCCGGCAGTCTCTTAGCTTTCTCCTCACAGCTCATACTCCCCCCCACCCCCCCCAGCATCGTGTCATCTGCAAACTTGGAGATATTCCATTCAAATCCTTCATCTGAATCATTAATGTATATTGTAAATAGCTGGGATCCCAGCACTGAACCTTTTGGTACCTCATTAGTCATGCCTGCCATTCTGCCTGACATTATACTGTATTCCATAGCTGGCATTTGTCATTAACCGTTTTTGTTTTAATTAACCTGTGTTTCATTTGCCATGCAAGAGCTCGAGCTTTGGGTGTTCTACTTTCATCCACATGGGAATATGCTTGGTTTTCACCCCAACTCTCTCCATCTTAAAGCCCGTGATTGCTCATTTACTGTTGATTTGACCAATCTTTGTTTCCAGTCCATCTATGCTAGATCCCTTCTCAAATATGGAAATTGTCTCTCTTGCTGTTGGGTACTTTCACTGTTGACTTTTCCTTGCTGCTTTCTGTAACAACTTTAAACCTAATTATATTATGACCACTATTATCAAGATGTTCCTCCTCTGAGACACACTTTACTTGCCTCACTTCATTCCCTGGAACTAGATCCAGCACTGCTTCTTTCCTCGTTGGGCTAGAAACGTACTGATTAAAAATACTATCCTGTATACATTTTAGGAATTCTCCATCCTCCTTACCCTTTACACCATCCTCCCAGTCTATATTAGGGCAATTACTGTCCCTACTATGAATGCTCTCTTATTTTTAAATTTTTCTGAAATTTGCCTACAGATTTGCTCCACCACTTCCTTCTTAATATTTGGAATTCTGTGGTAAACACCCAACAATACAATTAGTTTTTCAGGGCCATAAGTGTTGTAGATCAACAGATATTTCTCAGATAGCCGAAAAAAAACCCACTTGCACCTCATTTGAATGGGCCTCGCTTTTCAGGGATTTGTAACAGCGATATTAGTTCAGAAAAGGAGAACTTTTCTTCAGATCAGTGATTTCACTGATTTCCAGCTGGGAGCGTGAGTGCGCATTGTGGGGGAGGAGAGGGGGAGGCGGGATGGGAGGTGGGGGGTAAAGCTCCACAGTGCAGCCTGTGGTGGATCAGTGAATGACAGGCCACAGTTTTAGGATTTTCACGTTGGGCTGCCCACGCACTAAATCCTGAAGTTGTGGTCAGTTTCAAAGGCCATCAGGACTGCAAGTTAGGGGCCAATGTAACACTCCTCGCATTAACACACACACATTCCGAAATCATGTTATTCGGCATTGCCTTTTTACTCTATATAATTTTTTCTCTCCCTATATATTTATTCTCCAGCTGATTTTCGATCTTAGTTTGCTTTGCACCCTGTCTCTAAACTCTTGATCCATCCTGGTTATCCTCTTTTTGCCAAATTTGTTTAAACCCTTCCCTACAGCACGAGTTGTTCTACTTCCCTTTTCGCTGGGGCATTGGACAGGCATAACAGATGAGAAAGGAACACCTCTTGTCCAGGCCCAGTTGTGGTGGAATTGGCTTGGTCAGACTATAAACATTTCTTTGTTACAATCCCAACACAGGTCTACATTATGGTAGGATTTTCACCAGAGGGCCAAGGCAGAAATCCACTTGCTTCAGCGGGCATGAGAGGACTGCAAATCAGTCGTACCTGGGTCTTCTTCAGCAGAATAGTCTCAGGGCAATTACACGAATTTAATTTGTTTTATTTACACAGCAATTTATTTCCAGCTACACTGGAAGGATAGCGCAATCAACCTACTTGAGGTTGTGGTGCAGTAGCACAGTGACTATGTTACTCGGCTAGTAATCCAGAAGCCTGGTCAAATAATCCAGAGACGTGAGTTCAAATCCCAAAACGGCAGTTGGGCAATTTAAATTCAGTTAATTATATAAATCTGTAATTGAGAAATAAAATGCTGGTATTATTAATAGTGAACATGAAACTACCGGATTGTTATAAAAACCCATCTGGTTCACAAATGTTCTTTAGAGAATGAATTCTGCCCGCCTTACCTGAACCTGGCCTACATGTGACTCCAGGCCCACCGCAACGTAGTTGATTCTTAACTGCCAAGGCTACTCAGCACAACCTTCGAGGGCAATTCGGCATGGGCAATAATTGCCGGTTTTGCCAGCAACACCCACATCCCATGAACGAATAAAAAAATCCAATTCAGTTCCCACTCCGAATCTATGCCCATTCCAAGAGTGATGACTACAAAGAGGGGACCCTCGGTATGTGCAATCTTATAAATGATGGGTGTAATTTTAATTTGGGACATTAATGTAAAATAGGAGATATAAATTTAGCCACCCATTCCATGCCCCGCCCGATCTTCCTTTTCACAATGACAAGTAAAAAAATGGTCAATGTGCGGCTGATTCAAAACCACTTACTTATCAGTAACACCCACAGTTAAAATTATTTCCGGAAAATGTAAAGCCACAGCTGAGATTAGTTGAATCAGCTTAAACCAGGGTTAGGATCGAAAAAAATGACCACTTTCTTTTCTATAAGCATGGAACTACAATGATTGTACACTTTATCTGGAAGGAGATTCGTCTTTTTACGTTCTCAGTTCGAAACATTCAAATGAATCGTCTCATCTCCAAGAATACAATGCTTCACATTGAGCTTTCTTCCATTTAGATAATAGGTTAATACTATTTTATTTGAATCTTTCTGCAGGGAAGGTGCAGGATGCTGAAACAGTTAAATTAGCGCATACACCATATGTTGAATTTTGCAGCACATTTTTAACAGTCAATATGCAGAAATATGACTTCTGAAACGTGGACTTCACAAATATCAGAGCTTTTAGCTGGCGGTGGGAGGAAGGCCAATATGAACGAAAAGGTGCATTTTTAAACTGGGTGGAGGAGCAGAGGGAACTGGCGTTGTAAGTACTCAATATTTTTAAATGGCAGGACAAGTTGAGAAGACCGTTTTAAAAAAAACGTGAGATTTTTGGATTGATTATTAGAGGCACAGAGTGCAAAAGGATTTGTTGCTTTTCACAATGAAAGATCACTTAACATCCAAGAAGGTACAGTACATTCATGCGCAGAGGGAGGGAGGGGGTCAGGGATTGCACAGAACTTTCCGAAAGACTGCCTTTGAAGTTGTTAATTTAATGGCACTGAAAGTTTATGGGGTTATCAACGCAACTTCGGCCAGATATTGGCAGAAAACCCAAATGGAGAAGCGGTGTGGTCATAAATATTCAGCCGTTTCTTTAGGAGTTTCACCAATTTCCACCGATGTTGCCAGTGGTGATTAAGGGAGCATTTGTGGAACTTCCACACAAGTATGATTGGAGCAGCTGAACATTTGAATTATCAGAACGTCGTTTGTGATCAAAGACGTTCCTGGTGGGAGGTGGGGAGTAATCTTAACCTACATTGCATGCGATAAACCTTCATGAACAAGTGAAGCACTCGCTAGGAACGCCGCCCAATAATACACCAAGTAAAAATTGGACGGGCATTAAAACTAGCTTTGCATAGAAACATAAAAACATAGAAACATAGACATTAAGTGCAGGAGTAGGCTATTCGGCCTGCACCGCCATTCAATAAGATCATGGCTGATCATCCAATCACAGTAACCCTTTCCTGCTTTCTCTCCATACCCCTTGATCCCTTTGGCCGTAAGGGCCACATCTAACTCCCTTTTGAATATATCTAACGAACTGGCCTCAACAAGTTTCTGCAGTAGAGAATTCCACAGGTTAACCACTCTCTGAGTGAAGAAGTTTCTCCTCATCTCTGTCCTATCTGACAATTCGGAAAGATAGACAAGAAGGGAAAGGAGGTGGGGTAGCTCTGTTAATAAAGGATGATAGGGCAGTTGTGAGAGACGATATTGGCTCTAATGAACAAAATGTTGAATCATTGTGGGTGGAAATTAGAGATAGTAAGGGGAAAAAGTCACTGGTGGGCATAGTTTATAGGCCCCCAAATATTAACTTCACGGTGGGACAGGCAATAATCAAGGGAATAATTGAGTCATGTGAAAAAGGAACGGCAGTAATCATGGGGGATTTTAAACTACATATCAATTGGTCAAATCAAATCGCACGGGGTAGCCTTGAGGAGGAATTCATAGAATGCATACGGGATTGTTTCTTAGAACAGTATGTAACAGAACCTACAAGGGAGCAAGCTATCTTAGATCTGGTCCTGTGTAATGAGACAAGAATAATAAACGATCTCCAAGTAAAAGATCCTCTCGGAATGAGTGATCACAGTATGGTTGAATTTGTAATACAGATTGAGGGTGAGGAAGTAGTGTCTCAAACGAGCATACTATGATTAAACAAAGGGGACTACAGTGGGATGAGGGCAAAGTTGGCTAAAGTAGATTGGAAACACAGACTAAACGGTGGCACAATTGAGGAACAGCGGAGGACTTTTAAGGAGCTCTTTCATAGTGCTGAACAAAAATATATTCCAGTGAAAAAGGGCGGTAAGAGAAGGGATAACCAAGGAAATAAAGGAGAGTATCAAATTAAAAACCAATGCGTATAAGGTGGCCAAGGTTAGTGGGAAACTAGAAGATTGGAAAAATTTTAAACGACAGCAAAGAATGACTAAGAAAGCAATAAAGAAAGGAAAGATAGATTACGAAAGTAAACTTGCGCAAAACATAAAAACAGATAGTAAAAGCTTTTACCGATATATAAAACGGAAAAGAGTGACTAAAGTAAATGTTGGTCCTGAAGAAGATGGGAAGGGGGATTTAATAATGGGAAATGTGGAAATGGCTGAGACCTTAAACAATTATTTTGCTTCGGTCTTCACAGTGGAAAACACAAAAACCATGCCAAAAATTGCTGGTCACGGGAATGTGGGAAGGGAGGACCTTGAGATAATCACTATCACTAGCGGGTAGTGCTGGATAGGCTAATGGGAATCAAGGGAGACAAGTCCCTGGTCCTGATGAAATGCATCCCAGGGTATTAAAAGAGATGGCAGAAGTTATAGCAGATGCATTCGTTATAATCTACCAAAATTCTCTGGACTCTGGGGAGGTACCAGCGGATTGGAAAGCAGCTAATGTAACGCCTCTGTTTAAAAAAGGGGGCAGACAAAAGGCAGGTAACTCTAGGCCGGTTAGTTTAACATCTGTAGTGGGGAAAATGCTTGAAACTATCATTAAGGAAGAAATAGCGGGACATCTAGATAGGAATAGTGCAATCAAGCAGACGCAACATGGATTCATGAAGGGGAAATCATGTTTAACTAATTTACTGGAATTCTTTGAGGATATAACAAGCATGGTAGATAGAGGTGTACCGATGGATGTGGTGTATTTAGATTTCCAAAAGGCATTCGATAAGGTGCCACACAAAAGGTAACTGCAGCAGATAAGGGTACGCGGAGTCAGAGGAAATGTATTAGCATGGACAGCGAATTGGCTGGCTAACAGAAAGCAGAGAGTCAGGATAAATGGGTCCTTTTCGGGTTGGAAATCAATGGTTAGTGGTGTGTCACAGGGATCAGTGCTGGGACCACAACTGTTTACAATATACATAGATGACCTGGAAGAGGGGACAGACTGTAGTGTAACAACATTTGCAGATGACACAAAGATTAGTGGGAAAGCGGGTTGTGTAGAGGACACAGAGAGGCTGCAAAGAGATTTAGATAAGTTAAGCGAATGGGCTAAGGTTTGGCAGATGGAATACAATGTCGGAAAATGTGAGGTCATCCACCTTGGGAAAGAAAAAACAGTAAAAGGGAATATTATTTGAATAGGGAGAAATTACAACATGCTGCGGTGCAGAGGGACCTGGAGGTCCTTGTGCACGAATCCCAAAAAGTTAGTTTGCAGGTGCAGCAGGTAATCAGGAAAGCGACTGGAATGATGGCCTTCATTGCGAGAGGGATGGAGTACAAAAGCAGGGAGGTCCTGCTGCAACTGTACAGGCTATTAGTGAGACCGCACCTGGAGTACTGCGTGCAGTTTTGGTCACCTTACTTAAGGAAGGATATACTAGCTTTGGAGGGGGTACAGAGACGATTCACTAGGCTGATTCTGGAGATGAGGGAGTTACCTTATGATGATAGATTGATTGGACTGGGTCTTTACTCGTTGGAGTTCAGAAGGATGAGGGGTGATCTTATAGAAACATTTAAAATAATGAAAGGGATAGACAAGATACAGGCAGAGAGGTTGTTTCCACTGGTCAGGGAGACTAGAACTAGGGGGCACAGCCTCAAAATACGGGGGAGCCAATTTAAAACCGAGTTGAGAAGGAATTTCTTCTCCCAGAGGGTTGTGAATCTGTGGAATTCTCTGCCCAAGGAAGCAGTTGAGGCTAGCTCATTGAATGTATTCAAATCACAGATAGATAGATTTTTAACCAATAAGGGAATTAAGGGTTACGGTGAGCAGGCGGGTAAATGGAGCTGAGTCCACCGCCAGATCAGCCATGATCTTGTTGAATGGCGGAGCAGGCTCGAGGGGCTAGATGGCCTACTCCTGTTCCTAATTCTTATGTTCTTATGTAAATGGCTTACCCCTTATTCTTAGACTGTGACCCCTGGTCCTGGAACTCCCCAGCAATGGGAACATTCTTCCTGCCTCGAACCTGTCCAATCCCGTCAGAATTTTACATGTTTCTATGAGATCCCCTCTCATTCTTCTAAACTCCAGTGGATACAAGCCCAGTTGATCCAGTCTCTCCTCATATGTCAGTCCTGCCATCCCGGGAATCAATCTGGTGAACCTTCACTGTACTCCCTCAATAGCAAGAACGTCCTTCCTCAGATTAGGAGACCAAAACTGTACATAATATTCCAGGTGTGCCTCACCAAGGCTCTGTACAACCCTTGCTCCTACACTCAAATCCCCTCGCTATGAAGGCCAACATGCCATTCGCTTCTTCACCGCCTGCTGTACCTGCATGCCAACCTTCAATGACTGATGTACCATGACACCCAGGTCTCGTTGCACCTCCCCTTTTCCTAAACTGTCACCATTCAGATAATAATCTGTCTCTCTGTTTTTACCACCAAAGTGGACAAGCTCACATTTATCCACATTATACTGCATCTGCCATGCATTTGCCCACTCATCTAACCTGTCCAAGTCACCCTGCAGCCTCTTAGCATCCTCCTCACAGCTCACACCGCCACCCAACTTAGTGTCATCTGCAAACTTGGAGATATTACATTCAATTACTTCATCTAAATCATTGATGTATATTGTAAACAGCTGTGGTCCCAGCACTGGACCCTGCTGCATCCCGCTGGTCACTGCCTGCTATTCTGAAAAGGACCCATATATTCCGACTCTCTGCTTCCTGTCTGCCAACCAGTTCTCGATCCACATCAGTACATTACACCCAAAACCATGTGCTTTAATTTTGAACGCTAATCTCTTGTGTGGGATCTTGTCAAAAGCATTTGAAAGTCCAGATACACCATATCCACTGGTTCTCTCATGTCCACTCTACAAACTGCATCCTCAAAAAATTCGAGGAGATTTGTCAAGCATGATTTCCCTTTCATAAATCCATTCTGACTTGGACCGATCCTGTCACTGCTTTCCAAATGTGTTGCTATTTTATCTTTAGTAATTGATTCCAACATTTTCCCCACCACTGACGTCAGGCAAACCGGTCTATAATTCCCTGTTTTCTCTCTCCCTCCTTTTTTAAAAAAGTGGGTGTTACATTAGCTACCCTCCAGTCCATAGGAACTGATCCAGAGTCGATAGACTGTTGGAAAATGATCCACTATTTCTAGGGCCACTTCCTTCAGTACTCTGGGATGCAGCCTATCAGGCCCTGGGGATTTATCAGCCTTCAATCCTATCAAGTTCCCTAATATAATTTCCTGACTAATAAGGATTTCCTACAGTTGCTCATTTTTCCTAGTCCCTTGAATCCCTAGTATTTCCGGAAGGTTATTTGTGACTTCCTTATTGAAGACAGATCCAAAGTATTTGTTCAATTGTTCTGCCATTTCTTTGTTCCCCATTATAAATTCACCTGATTCTGACTGCAAGGCACCTACGTTGGTCTTCACTAATCTTTTTCTCTTCACATATCTATAAAAGCTTTTATGTTCCCTGCAAGCTTTCTCTCATACTCTATTTTCCCCCTCCTAATTAAACCCCTTGTCCTCCTCTGCTGAATTCTAAATTTCTCCCAATCCTCAGGTTTTCTGCTTTTTCTGGCCAATTTATCTGCCTCTTCCTTGGATTTAACACTATCCCTAATTTCCCTTGTAAGCCACGGTTGAGCTGCATTCCCCGTTTTATTTTTACTCCAGGCAGGGATGTACAATTATTGAAGTTCATACATCTAATCGATAAATGTCTGCCATTGCCTATCCACTGTCAACCCTTTAAGTATCATTTACCATTCTATCCTAGCCAATTCATGTCTCATACATCGAAGTTTCCTTTCCTTCAGTTCAGGAACCTTGTCTATGAATTAACACTGTCACTCTCCATCTTAATAAAGAATTCTACCATGTTATTGTCACTCTTCCCCAGGGGGCCTCGCACAGGAAGATTGCTAATTAGTCCTCTCTCATTACACAACACCCATTCTAGGATGGTCGGCTCACGAGTTGGTTCCTCGACATATTGGTCCAGAAAGTCATCCCTTATACACTCCAGGAAATCCTCCTCCACTGCATTACTACCAGCTTGGTTAACCCAATCTATATGTAGATGAAAGTCGCCCATGTTAACGCTGTACCTTTATCGCACGCATCCCAATTTCATGTTTGATGCCATCCCCAACCTCACTACTACTGCTTGCTGGTCTGTACACAACTCGCACTAGCGTTTTCTGCCCTTTGGTATTCCGCAGCTCTACCCATACAGATTCCACATCAGCCAAGCTGATGTCCTTTCTTACTATTATTTTAATTTCCTCTTTAACCAACAACGCTACCCCGACCTTTTCCTTTCTGTCTCTCCTTCCTGAATGTTGAATATCCCTGGATGTTGAGTCACCAGCCTTGGTCATCCTGGAGCCATATCTCCATAATCTCAATTATATCATAATCGTTACTAGCAGCCTGCACAGTTAATTCATCCACCTTATTACGAATAGTCCTCACATTGAGGCACAGAGCCTTCAGGCTTGTCTTTTCAGCACCCTTTGTCCCTTTAGAAGTTTGCTGTAATGTGGCCATTTTTGATTTTTGCATTGGGTTTCTCTGCCCTCCACTTTTACTATTCTCCTTTCTGTCTTTTGCTTCTGCCCCATTTTATTTCCCTCTGTCTCACTGCATCGGTTCCCTCCCCCCTGCCATATTAGTTTAACCCCTCCCCAACAGCACGAGCAAACACACCCCCTCGGACATTGGTTCTTGTCCTGCCCAAGTGGAGACCGTCTGATTTGTACTGGTCCCATCTCCCCCAGACCCTTTTCCAATGTCCCAGGAATTTGAATCCCTCCCTCTTGCAGCACTCCTCAAGCCACGTATTCATCTTACCTTTCCTGCAATTCCTACTCTGACTAGCACGTGGCACTGGTAGCAATCCTGAGATTACTAACTTTGAGGTCCGACTTTCTAATTTAACTCCTAGCTCTCTTAATTCACCTTGTAGGACCTCATCCCGCTTTTACCTATATCGTTGGTACTTGTATGCACCACGACAACTGGCTCTTCACCGCCCGCCCCCCCTCCAGAATGCCCTGCAGCTGCTCCAAGACATCCTTGATCCTTGCACCAGGGAGGCAACATACCATCTTGGTGTCTCTGTTGCGACCGCAGAAACGCCTATCTATCACCCTTACAATAGAATCACCCACCACTATAGCTCTCCCACTCATTTTCCTGCCTTCCTGTGCAGCCGAGCCACCCACGGTGCCATGAACCTGGCTGCTGCTGCCTTCCCCTGATGAGTCACCCCCTCAACAATACCCAAAGCGGTGTATCTGTTTTGGATGGAGATTACCGCAGGGGACTCCTACAATGCCTTCCTACTCCTGCTCTGCCTGGTGGTCACGCATCCCATATCTGCCTTTGTAAACTTGACCTGCGGCGTGACCAACTCACTGAACGTGCTATCCACAACATCCTCAGCCTCACGCTTGCTCCAGAGTGAATCCATCCGCAGCTCCAGTGCTGTCATGTGGTCGAACAAGAGCTGCAGCTGGATACACTTCCTGCACACATAGTCGTCAGGGACACTGGAAGCATCCCTGATTTCCCACATGGCACAGGAGGAGCATGACACGGGTCTGGGTTCTCCTGCCATGACTTAACTCTTAAAATGGTGCAACAATGTCAAAGATTTCTTACTGGCAAGATAAGGAAATAAGAAAAACTACTCACCAATCAAGCAGCCAATCACTTACCCACCTGGCTGTGACGTCACACTTCGTTTTCTTTTCCTCCCAGGACGGGGAGTCAGCACTGGTGGGGAAAACAAGACAAAGCAACACTTCCCGTTCCCACTTGCCCGAACTCTCCCACTTGCCAGAACTCTCCCACTTACCAGAACTCTTACCTTTGCACTCTGACCTGCCGCTGCAATTTGATCAAGTCAAAATTGTAACAGCCCGTTTTGGCTAAAATCGACCCCTAATTTTCTAATTGATGGCACAAATGCCTCCTCTTTTGCATTAAATGCATCCCGTACTTACAGGGCGGTTTTCACTCACATGCAATGAGAATACTTAACATGTATTTGTTTTCAGAATTGCAGAAAATAGAATCCATTCGTAGGGATGTGGGTATGCATGTTGTCATTTTAATAGATTACTTTTAGTGGACAGTTCTTAAATGCTGTTACAATTTTCTTCGTTAAATTAAGATATACAGCTTGCTATTTGAAAATTTTTATTTCATTCAACAGTGCTTGGTGAAATATAAAATTCTGTTTAATTATTGTGGATTTTAACATTTATTTTCGGAACAGTAGAAGGCAGTTTTGTCCAACAACCACTTTGTCCACTGATAGAGGTCGGCCTACTGAAGGCTATAAATTGTTGTTTATATCGTAAGCCTAAAAGAACACAAGAACATAAGAAATAGGAGCAGGAGTCGGCCATTTGGCCCCTTGAGCCTGCTCTGCCATTCAATAAGATCATGGCTGATCTAATCATGGATTCAGCTCCACTACCCTGCCCGCTCCCCATTATCCTTTCTTTACTCCCTTATCGCCCCAAAACTGTCTATTTCTATCTTAAATATATTCAATAACCCAGCCTCCACAGCTCTCTGGGGCAGAGAATTCCATAGATTTACAACCCTCTGAGAGAAGAAATTTCTCCTTATCTCAGTTCGTCCCCTTATTCTGAGACTGTGTCCCCTAGTTTTAGTTTCCCCTATGAATGTAAATATCCCCTCTGCATCCACCTTTTCGAGCCCCCTCATTATCTTACAAGTTTCAATAAGATCACTCTCATCCTGCATACTCAAAGGTGCTTACATTACAGGACAGGTGATCAAAAGCTTGGTCGAAGAGGTAGGTTTTAAGGAGCATCTTAAAGGAACAAGAGAGGTGGAGAGGTGAGCAGGTTTACAAAGAGAATTCCAGAGATTAGGGGCTAGGCAGCTGAAGGCATGGCCGCCAATGGCGGAGTCATAAAATCGGGGACGGACAAGAGGATAAAAATGGAGGAGTGCAGATACCTCGAGGGAGTGGGGGTGTTCTGGAGCTGGAGGAAGTTACAGAGATAGGGAGGGGGTGAGGCCATGGAACGATTGGAAAATAAGCACGAGAATTTTAAAATCCAGGCGTTGCTCGACAGGGTTGATGGGTGAATGGAACTTGGCGTGAGTTAGGAACCCAGAAGCAGAGTTTAAGAACATAAGAAACACAGCAGCAGTAGGCCATACGGTCCCTCGAGCCTGCTCCGCCATTTAATACGATCATGGCTAATATGATCATGGACTCAGGTCCACTTCACTGCCCGCTCCCCATAACCCCTTAAACCCTTATAGGTTCAGAAACTGTCTATTTCTGACTTAAATGTATTCTATGTCCCGGCTTCCTGAGGCAGCAAATTGCACAGATTTACAACCCTCTGAAAGACGAAATTCCTCCTCATCTCAGTTTTAACTGGGCGGCCCCTTATTCTAAGATTATGCCCCCTATTTCTAGTCTTCCCCCATCAGTGGAAACATTCTCTCTGCATCCACCTTGTCGAGCCCCCTCATAATCTTATATGTTTCGATAAGATCACCCCTCATTCTTCTGAACTTTTCTCATAAGTCAACCCCGTCATCTCCAGAATCAAACTAGTGTACCTTCTCTGTACTGCCTCCAAAGCAACTATATCCTTTCGTAAATATGGAAACCAGAACTGTAGGCAGTATTCCAGGTGTGGCATCACCAATACCTTGCATAACTGTAGAATGACTTCCCTGCTTTTATACTCCATCCCCTTTGCAATAAAGTCCAAGATTCCATTGGCCTTCCTGATCAATTGCTGTACGTGCATACTAACCTTTTGTGTTTCATGCTCAAGTGACCCCAGGTCCTGCTGTATTGCAGCACTTTGCAATCTTTCTCCATTTAAATAATAACTTGCTCTTTGATTTTTCTGCCAAGTGCATGACCTAACACTGTCCAACATTATACTCCATCTGCCAAATTTTTGCCCAATCACTTTGCCTGTCTGTGTCCTTTTGCAGATTGTTTGTTTCCTCCTCACACATTGCTTTTCCTCCCATCTTTGTATCATCAGCAAAATTGGTTATGTTGCAGTCGGTTCATTCTTCCAAGTCGTTAACATAGATTGTAAATAGTTGGGGTCCCAGCACTGATCCCTGCGGCACCCCACTAGTTTCTGATTGCCAACCCAATAATGAACCATGTATCCCGACTCGCTGTTTTCCATTAATTTGCCAATCCTGTTTCGATGCTATTGGACATAAAATCATGAACTGCAGAGTATAGGAGCAGAACATCCGACCAGAAATAATCTTATGGCATCCAAAATCATTTTAACCATTTCATGCTTACAACAGCAGTGTAAACTTTTAGTTTGACTAACAATCGTCTGTAAGGTTACTTTAGCTGCTGAGGTCAACACTTCAACATATGCCTTTCAGATTGTATTAACTATTTACTCTCTCTTTAATTCCCACCATTTGTTTTATGAATGTGCTTATTTGTACTGCTAAAATGGCCACCATGCTCCATCGCTTGTCTAGATTGCCTCCCTTGGAGGATAAGCCACAGCCTGAAGTTTCAGAGGAATGTGCAACTGGAACCATCCATCCCAAGGTCTCAATGACTTTGCAAATTGTAACTCGACACACTTTGATTTCCTGAAGTGACAGGGGCCAGAGCTCCGCAGAAGACAGCAAGGGCCAGCCTTACCCCAGTCCAAGTGAACCCTCCCATCCCCCACCATAGATGGGACAGGCATTGTGTATGGATTGATAACAGTCTTATTGGGTATGAAGTGAAGAGTGACAATGTCTTGATTTTGGATATCATCCATTCCAACGATGTCCCTCGTAGGGGGTTGGAAAAACGTGATCCATCTTCTTGGAGTTTCCTCTCTACCCTTCGATCGTCCCCACCTGTTTCTCTCCCATGTCCCCCCCTCCCATGTCTCCCTCTCCACCAGCCTCTCTCTCTCTCTCCTCCAGCCCCCCTCTCTCCTCCAGCCCCCCTCTCCTCATCTCTCTCCCCCAGCCCCTCTCTCTCTCTCTCTCCCATCTCCTATCTCCCTTCCCCAGCCCCTCTCTCTCTCCCCCAGCCCCTCTCTCCCCCCCTCCAGCCCCGCTCCCTCTTTCTTTCCTTCTCACTCTCCCCCACAGCCTCGCTCTCCCTCTCGGTCGCCCGACGCTTCTTTGTTCGCTGTCTAGGCCGCTCTATGCCGCCCATGGGTTCTCTCGACCACAGGCCGGTCGGGGGGAGGGGGCGGCGAGTCCGGTGGGTAGAGGTCGGGGGGGCGGGTGGCGAGAGAGGTCGGGCAGGGCGAGATCGTGGGTGGGGCGGGAGGCGAGTCGGGAGTTTGGCGGGGGGGGAGGGGGGGGGAAGCGAGGTTGTGGGGAGGCGAGTCGGGGAACAGAGATGTCGGGGGGAGAGAAAAGTTGGGGAAGTGTCTGGGGTAGAGATGTCGGGCGGGGGAGAGAGAGGTCGGTGGGGGGGGGAGTCGGGGCGGGGTGGAAAGAGGTCTGGCAAGGAAATGGGGGTAGGAGATGGGCGGGAGAGAGGTCTGGGGGGAGGGGGGGGGGGTGGGAGAGAGGTCGGTGGGCTGAGAGTGGGGGGTGGTGATTGAGGAGGAGGGAATCGGGACCGGGGACTGTGCGGGTGAAGAGAGTCGGAGCTCATGTCCTACTTCTGGGCACCACGTGGAGGGAATGATTCAGGCCGGGGGCAGGGGCGGAGCTTGACAGGGGGCGGGGAATGACAGACGCATGTCTGTCAAAAAAAGTGCAGGAGAAACAGTTACACTGTTTTATTTGTGTTTCCTTGTTATTCTGTTTTCAATCATTCGATTGTAATGTCAGTTGGCAGTTAATTTGATAATAAACCCAAAATACCGATACAAATAAATTAAAAAAAAATCCATATTTAAAAAAGGCATTTAATTAAATAATTAAAACAGTAATTTAATTTTTTGAAAAAGAAATGTACATGTTTTAAAGGGGCTAAAATAAGCATCACTTATTTCACAGGTTCTTAAATGTAGAAATAATTGATATTTTTTTCTGTTTTTTAACACACACACGTCAGTAAATGCAGGCCTACCTCACTGGGTAGACGTTGGACAAATAGCTCAAATCTCTGCCCATAGATGCCCTTTTCCCGTGGATGCGGTCGATGTGTCAAAAATTCTTTGCATGCAGAAACCTGGAATTTGGGTGTCACTTACAGGAACATAGAAACATAGAAAATAGCTGCAGGAGTAGGCCATTCGTCCCTTCGAGCTTGCACCGCCATTCCTTAAGATCATGGCTGATCCATTCCCTCAGTACCCCTTTCCTGCTTTCTCTCCATATTCCTTGATCCCCTTAACCGTAAGGGCCATATCTAATTCCCTCTTGAATATATCCAATGAACTGGCATCAACAATTTTCTGCGGCAGGGAATTCCACAGGTTAACAACTCTCTGAGTGAAGAAGTTTCTCCCCATCTCAGTCCTAAATGGCCTACCCCTTATCCTAAGACTATGTCCCCTGGTTCTGGACTTCCCCAACATTTGGAACATTCTTCCTGCATCTAAACTGTCCAGTTCTGTCATAATCTTATACATTTCTATGAGATCCCCTCTCATCCTTCTAAACTTCAGTGAATAAACATAGAAAATAAATGCAGGAGTAGGCCATTTGGCCCTTCGAGCCTGCACTGCCATTCAATAAGATCATGGCTGATCATTCCCTCAGAACACCATTCCTGCTTTCTCTCCATACCCCCTTGATCCCTTTAGCCGTAAGAGCCATATCTAACTCTGTCTTGAATATATCCAATGAACTGGCATCAACAACTCTCTGCAGCAAGGCCCAGTTGATCCAGTCTCTCATCATATGACAGTCCAGCCATCCCTGGAATCAGTCTGGTGAACCTTCGCTGCACTTCCTCAATAGCAAGACCGTCCTTCCTCAGATTAAGAGACCAAAATTGAACACAATATTTCAGGTGAGGTCTCACCAAGGCCCTGTACAACTGCAGTAAGACCTCCCTGCTCCTATACTCAAATCCCCTAGCTATGAAGGCCAACATACCATTTGCCTTCTTCACCGCCTGTTGTACCTGCATGCCAACTTTCAATGACTGATGTACCATGACACCCAGGTCTCGTTGCATCTCCCCTTTTCCTAATCTGCCACCATTCAGATAATATTCTGCCTTCGTGTTTTTTCCCCCAAAATGGATAACCTCACATTTATCCACATTATACTGCATCTGCCATTCATTTGCTCACGCACCTAACCTGTCCAAGTCACCCTGCAGCCTCTTAGCATCCTCCTCACAGCTCACACGGCCACCCAGTTTAGTGTCATCTGCAAATTTGGAGATATTACACTCAATTCCTTCATCTAGTTCGTTAATGTATATTGTAAAGAGCTGGGGTCCCAGCACTGAGCACTAGTCACTGCCTGCTATTCTGAAAAGGACCCGTTAATCCCGACTCTCTGTTTCCTGTCTGCCAACCAGTTCTCTATCCACGTCAGTACATTTTCTCCAATAGCATGCACTTTGATTTTGCACAAAAATCTCTTGAGCGGGACCTTGTCAAAAGCTTTTTGAAAGTCCAAATGCACCACATCCTCTGGTTCTCCCTTGTCCACTCTGCTAGTTACATCCTTAAAAAATTCCAGAAGATTCGTCAATCATGATTTCCCCCTCATAAATCCATGCTGATTTGGACCGATCCTGTCACTGCATTCCAATAGCGCCGCTATTTCATCCTTAATGATTGATTACAACATTTTCCCCACTGCTGATGTCAGGCTAACCGATCTATAATTACCCATTTTCTGTCTCCCTCCTTTTTTAAAAAGTGGTGTTACATTAGCTACCCTCCAGTCCATAGGAACTGATCCAGAGTCGATAGACGTTTGGAAAATGATCACCAATGCATCCACTATTTCTTGGACCACTTCCTTAAACTCTCTGGGATGCAGACTATCAGGCCCTGGGGATTTATCGGCCTTCAATCCCATCAATTTCCCCAACACAATTTCCCGCCTAATAAGGATATCCTTCACTTCCTCCTTCTCACTAGATCCGCTGTCCCCTAGTACATTTGGAAAGTCATTTGTATCTTCCTTCGTGAAGACAGAACCACAGTATTTGTTCAATTGGTCTGCCATTTCTTTGATCCATATTATAAATTCACCTGAATCTGACTGCAAGGGACCTACGTTTGTCGCCACTAATCTTTTTCTCTTCACATATTTATAGAAGCTTTTGCAATCAGTTTTTATGTTCCCTGCAAGCTTCCTCTCGTACTCTATTTCCCCCTCTTAATTGAACCCTTAATCCTCCTCTGTTGAACTCTAAATTTCTCCCAGTCCTCAGGTTTGTTGCTTTTTCTCGCCAATTTATATGCCTCTTCATTGGATTTAACACTATCCTTAATTTCCCTTGTTAGCCACGGTTGAGCCACCTTCCTCGTTTAATTTTACTCCAGACAGGGATGTACAATTGTTGACGTTCATCCATGTGATCTTTAAATGTTTGGCATTGCTTATCTACCGTCAACCTTTAAGTATCCTTTGCCAGTCTGTTCTAGCCAATTCATGCCTCATACCGTCGAAGTTACATTTCCTTAAGTTCAGGACCCTAGTTTCCGAATTAACTGTGTCACTCTCCATGTTAATAAAGAATTCTACCATATTATGGTCACTGTTCTCCAAGGAGCCTCGCACAACAAGATTGCTAATGAGTCCCTTCTCATTACACATCACCCAGTCTTGGATTGCCAGCCCTCTACTTGGTTCCTCAACATATTGGTCTAGAAAACCATCCCTAATAGAGTCTAGGAAATCCTCCTCCACCGCATTGCTACCACTTTGGTTAGCCCAATCAATATGTAGATTAAAGTCGCCCCTGATAACTGCTGTACCTTCATTGCACACATCCTTTATTTCTTGTTTGATGCTGTCCCCAACTTCACTACTACTGTTTGGTGGCCTGTACACAACTCCCACCAGCGCTTTCTGCCCTTTGGTATTACGCAGCTCCACCCATGCCGATTCCACATCATCCAGGCTAATGTCCCTCCTTACTATTGCATTAATTTTTTCTTTAACCAGCAACGCCACCCCGCCTACTTTTCCTCTGCCTATCATTCCTAAATAATGAATACCCCTGGATATTGAGTTCCCAGCCTTGGTCACCCTGGAGCCATGTCTCCATTATGCCAATTACATGATATCCGTGAACTGTTGTCTGCGCAGTTAATTAGTCCACGTTATTCCGAATACTCCTCGCATTGAGGCACCGAGCCTTCAGGCTTGTCTGTTTAACAACAGGCTTGCCCATTTAGAATTTTGCTGTAATGTGGCCCTTTTTGCTTTTTGCCTTGGTTTTCTCTGCTCTTCACTTTTACTATTGTCCTTTCTATCTTTTGCTTCTGCTTCCATTTTATTTCCCTCTCTCTCCTTGCATAGGTTTCCATCCCCCTGCCATATTAGTTTAACTCCTACCCAACAGCACTAGCAAACACTCCCCCTTGGACATTAGTTTTGGTCCTGCCCAGGTGGAGACCATCCGGTTTGTACTGGTCCCACCTCCCCCAGAACCGGTTCCAATGTCCCAGGAATTTGAATCCCTCCCTTTTGCCCCACTCCTCAAGCCCCATATTCATCAGAGCTATGCTGCAATTCCTACTCTGACTAGCACGTGGCACTGGTAGCAATCCTGAAATTACTACTCTTGAGGTCCTACTTTTTAAATTTAGCTCCTAGCTCACTAAATTCGTCCCGTTTTTTTAACCTATATCGTTGGTACCGATATGCACCACGACAACTGGCTGCTCACCCTCCCTTTTCAGAATGTCCTGCACCCACTCCGAGATATCCTTGACCCTTGTACCAGGGAGGCAACATACCATCCTGGAGTCTCATTTGCGGCCGCAGAAATGCCTATCTATTTCCCTTACAATCAAATCCCCTATCACTATAGCTCTCCCATTCTTTTTCCTGCCTTCCTGTGCAGCAGAGCCACCCACGGTGCCATGGACTTGGCTGCTGTTGCTCCCCACCGGTGAGTCATCCCCCTCAATAGTACCCAAAGCGGTATATCTGTTTTGCAGGGGGATGACCGCAGGGGACCCCTGCACTACTTTCCTTGCACTGCTCTTCCTGTTGGTCAGCCATTTACTATCTGGCTGTGTACCCTTTACCTGCAGTAAGACCAACTCGCTAAATGAGCTATTCACGTCATTCTCAGCATCGTGGATGCTCCAGAGTGAATCCATCCCCCCGCAGCTCCAGGGCCGCAATGCAGACCGTCAGGAGCTGCAGGCTCATGTAGTTGTCAGGGACACCGGAAGCGTCCCTGACTTCCCACATAGTACAATAGGAGCATAACATGTGTCCAAGCTGTCCTGCTATGATGTAACCCCTAGATAAACTTAAATTGGCAACAATAATGCTAAATGTTACTTACTGATATAGAAAAGAGAAAGAAAAGTGACTTATGGATCACCTGCCAATCACTTACCCCCTTGGCTGTGAGGTTACCTTTCGATTTCTTTCTACTTTTTTGCCTTCTGCCCCTGCTGCAGCTGGCCTTTATTGGCCGCCTCGAACCGCTGCCCGAACTCCCGCCTCCGCCGACTCCCCGAGCTCCTGGTCTCGCTGTGACTTTATAGGCCGCCTCAAACTGTGCCCGAACTCCCACCTCTGCCGACTCCCTGAGCTCTTGGTCTCGCTGGGCTTTTATAGGCCGCCTCGAACTGCCACCTGAACTCCCGCCTCTGCCGATCCCCGAGCTCCTGGTCTTGCTAGACCTTGGTAGGCCACTTCGAACTGCTGCCTGAACTCCCACCTCCGCCGACTCCCCGTGCTCCTGGTCTCGCTGGGCCTTTATAGACTGCCTCGAACTGCTGCCTGAACTCCCACCTCCGCCGAATCCCCGTGCTCCTGGTTTCACTGGGCCTTTATAGACTGCCTCGAACTGCTGTCTGAACTCCTACCTCCGCCGACTCTCCGTGCTCCTGGTCTCGCTGGGCCTTTATAGACTGCCTCGAACTGCTGCCTGAACTCCCACCTCCGCCGACTCTCCGTGCTCCTGGTCTCGCTGGGCCTTTATAGACTGCCTCGAACTGCTGCCCAAACACCCGCCTCCGCCGACTCCCCGAGCTCCTGGTCTCACTGGGCCTTTATAGGCCACCTCGAACTGCCGCCCGAACTCCCGCCTCTGCTGACTCCCCGAGCTCCTGTTCATACGTGGTCATAGGCCTTGGAAAATCCGTGTCCATGGTATCGCTCTCATTGGCCAGTAAACTTCTGCCTCTCCAGGTGCGTATGATGTGTGCATGCGCCCGAAGAGGCTCCACAAGTTCTGGGTTCAGGCACGCAAAGTGCATGCGCCTAAACCGGGCACTTCCGATCTGTCAAAATATATTTTACAGATCCAACGCATCCCTTGGAGAATGGTCTTCATGGGCAAATATGTAGTATAGGCCCAACTCTTGCCCACTGAATGTCCTTACAACTCTTGCGCTTGGTGAAAGCAGGTGTACACTGCTTTTTCCAGTGTAAGAGTTCTAAAAGATAGAAAATTTAAAAGTTATCACTAATGTTTGTATTAAAAACCCTATCCATTAAGGTAAGTTTATTTCAAATGCTATTAAAACATTTTTGAAACATTTGCCAAAAAATATTTTTTGTCCTAAAGCATTTAATTTCATTCAATTTCAATTAATTTTAAATATGGAGCTGTTGTGTCTCTGTGTTTTGGGGGTATTCTCAATGATCTTATTTCGTGCTCTCTTGACCACAGTCTAAGGTTTTATCTATAATTGTAATCTTAAAAGGTATTTCCATATTAGCTTTATCGAACTGTTTTGTTCCCTAACCCAGCCTTATTGAGATGCAATCTGTTAAGATTTATAACGGACTTTGCTAAAATGCATTATAATTTATTGTACATTGCTTATATTGTTGTATTAAAACAGAAGAAGGGAAGAAACATGAGTGCGAAATTGATCTTCGGCACTATGATCGATTTCTCGCCCCACCCACACACAGGATGGGCTTTGAATGGCAGTTCCGGTTTTATTGCTTATATAACCCATTCTAATGCAAAATAATTGGTTTCGTAATGCGTAATCTGCTTAAAATTTAAATAAGGCTTGTTAAATTCTTATCATTTTTACTATCCTTCATATTCACTTCTTTGCAGAGGAGCTAATACGTCTGAAGGATGAAGGTGAGCAAAAAAACAAAAAAACCTTTTCATCTTTGTTCCATCATTCGATGTGCAACCCGGCTATTTTTATCTCATACATAGTTTCGAATAAAACATGAAACTATTCAAAATTATACCCATTGCAACAGGTTTGCGTATCTCCAAGATAAAAAGGAGTGACATAGGCTCTGTATGAAAGTTATTGAAGACTCCTAAATGATAATTGCAGATTCCTGCATACATATGATTCTTTTAGCTGGATCATATGCTGGGAAATATATCTCGGAATATAGACGCAGGTTTTGGGGACAAAGAGCTCAAATGTGCGAGCTCCAGGAGCTGATTAATTTGGCGATAGAAAATGTAGAATGGCCGAATATTGCATTTGCAGTGATAATGTACACAAAGCGCATGGCATCATGAGCGCTAGAATGGCCCACAAGATCTGGATTTCCATATGGGCTGTGCTTGCGCAATTATCTGGAACACCTCATCATTTCATCCGCATACACTCCAAAAACACTTTCCCTGGTGCAGAGTTGGGCTATCTGCCAAACTGTTGCCCAGTGAATGCCCATAAAACCCTTATGCCTGGGAGCCTGCTTTTACCAGTGTATGGATTAAAATAAATTGGAAATTAAAATTAAAAAAAGATTACAACGTACAAGAACCATTTAAATTGGTTCATGTAAATTTCGGGCCAGATTAAAGTGTTTTTATGATATTTCAAAAATATATATTAATTTGACCTGCTTAATCAAAGGGAATTTTGAACATGCGAATAATTATCTGTATTAGAATTGAGTTCATTATTTATTTATTTGGGGATTTTCATCAGCTTATGGGAATTCCATTCATAAATGGAATCCCCGTAAGCTTATGAAGAATCCCTCTTTCTAATTGGTTGGCCAATCCCACATAATCCTAGGGACGCCTCTGAACGTCCTGCGTTTCTGGAATTCGTGGGTTTTTACGCAGGCATATGCATTGAGGCCCAGGACCCGAAGACTCTGATCCTCTGGAGCTACCAGTTCTTTTTTTCGGGTCAGAAGCGTACACCGGAGATATGCCTTCCGACCCCAAATTTCGGCCCTTCTTCTTCACAGCATTAATATATACATGTCAGTTGTAATGATAACCTGAAACCTTTTGAACCAATTATGCGAATGGTCTTTGGGACTGAAACCAGTGAAAAATCCCGACTCAGATGTCCATTTTAAAATATAAACTATGTAAATAAGGTGGTTCTCATTCCCATTTAGTGCAGCTTTGTTAATGTTGTAAAGTCTTTCTTCAGAACTTAAAGCCCTTAATCGACAGGGAGGTAAGAAATAGAACATAGACAGTTACATATGCAAACCTTTTGACAAATAATGTTTGTAATGTTAGGTCAAGTTTGACAGACGGAAATTCACTTGCTAAAACATCCTTTAGTTTGGTTGAATATTGTAACGTTAATAAGTTGGTAATTATAAATGCACTATTCATGTTGTTTTGATCGGATCTAATCCTGCCAACTAATAAAATGCTTTGGTGACAAAAAATAATTGCTGCAAGTCTTTTTTTTTCCAATCCCACATTTCCCCCTAATGGTTCAGTCAAACCAAAATAAACTTTGGTAGATTGGAGGATTAATAAAGGTGAATGTTAAAATACGGAAAGTTTGTCATTGTGAGCGAATATTATTGTTTTCAGATGATCATTACAGGGCTTTTATGTTCATTGTTTTGATCTAAAATAACAAAATGCCACAATATATAACCAAATGAATCACCAAGTCTGCAGCAAAACTGATACGTTAAGCTTTTTTTCTATGAATGTAATAATTCTGAAAATGTAGCTGTGTTCACTAATATTTTAAGCTGTGGGCAGAGACTCTGAGGAGATACAGCACTACCACAAGAGGGTAGAATCACAAAGTGACAAATGTACTATGAAATTTTCCAATTTAAATGTATCTATAAAATTTATAATGGGGCGAGTAAACATAGAAATGTGACAAAACTGAGACATCAGGCAGTAAAGTTAGGCAGACAGAAAATGCATCTACATATTTAAGTTCCCTATTTTCTCCCTCACTCCTTTCTTGAATAGCGGCATTGCAATTGCTACCTTCCAATCCGCTGGAACTGTTCTAGAATGTAGGTAATTTTGAAAGTTCAAAAACAAGGCATTTACTATCTCTGCAGGCACCTAATTTCTAAAGCTAGGATGTAGGCCGTTAGGTCCAGGAGTTTTGTCGGCTTTTAGTCCCATTTAATTTCTCTAGTAATTTTTCTCTACTTCTATTAATTACATGAAGTTCTTCAGCCTCATTTAAACCCTTGGTTCTCCACCATTTTAGATATGTATTTTGCGTCTTCTACTGTGAAGATAGCAAAAATATATTTGATTAACATTTCTGAAATTTCCTTATTCTCCATGATTTCTCCTGCCTTAGCAATTAAGGAACCAATGCTTACTTTTCCAACTCTCTTCCTTTTTACATTCTTTTAGAAACTTTTACAATCTGTTGCTTGCTAGTTTTCTCTCAAAGTTTGTTTTTACCCTTTTTATCAATGTTTCGATTTCAATAGCGGAGTTACATTTGCTGCCTTCCATCTATGGGCACGTATTAGAATCTAAGGAATTCTGGAAGATCAAAACCAAAGCAGCATCCCTTTTAAAACCCTAGGATGCAGGCCATCAGATCCAAAGGATTTGTCAAATTTTAGAACTGTTAATTTCTCCAGTACTTTATGTTTTCAACTATTAAATACCTTAAGTTCCTCACTCTCAGTATACCCTTGGTTTTCTACAATTTCTGATATTTTCTTCGTGATTTTGTTTAATGTCTCTCCCATTTCCTTATTCCCGATCATAATTTCTCTTGTCTCTGTGACCCACCTGTACTTATGCTAATCTCTTTCTTTTTACACACTGTAAAAGCTCCTACAATCTGTTTTTATATTAATTGCTAGCTTATTCTCATTCTGTTATCTCCGTCATTATTAATTGCTGGGTCATCCTATGCTGATATTTAAAACACTCCCAACCCTCAAGCTTACTCATCCTTTTTGCAACATTATAAGCATCTTATTTTAATCTATTACTATAACTTTTCTAGTTAGCTAAAGTTGTACCACTTTTTCAGTCGAGCTTTTAATCCTTCAGGGAATGTATATTCATTGCGAACTATGAATGATTTTTTAAAATGTTTGCTATTGATTATATATTTTAACATAATTTTCCAATCTACTTCTGTCAATTTCCCCTTATACCTCCATAAGTTTGCTGACAATACAAAGTTGGCAGGAAAAGCAATGTGTGAGGAGGACACAAACAATCTGCAAAAGGACATAGGCAGGCTAAGTGATTGGGCAAAAGTTTGGCAGATGGTGCATAATGTTGGAAAGTGTGAGGTCATGCACTTTGTCAGAAAAAAAATCAAAGAGCAAGTTATTATTTAAATGGAGAAAGATTGCAATGTGCTGCAGTTCGGTGGGACCTGGGGGTAACTGTGCATGAAACACAAAAGGATAGTATGCAGGTACTGCAAGTGATCAGGAAGGCCAATGGTATCTTGGCCTTTATTGCAAAGGGAATGGAGTATAAAAGCAGGGAAGTCTTACTACAGCTATATAAAGTATTGTTGAGGCCACACCTGGAATACTGCATGCAGTTTTGGTTTCCATATTTACGAAAGGATATACTTGCATTGGAGGCAGTTCAGAGAAGATTCACTCGGGTTGATTCCGGTGATGAGGGGTTTGACTTATAAGGAAAGATTGAGTAGGTTGGGCCTCTACTCATTGGATCAGAAGCATGAGAAGTGATCTTATCGAAACATATAAGATTATGAAGGGGCTTGACAAGGTGGATGCAGAGAGGATGTTTTCACCAATGAGTGAGACGAGAACTAGACGGCACGATCTTAGAATAAGTGGCAGCCCATTTAAAACAGAGATGAGGAGAAATTTCTTCTCTCAGAGGGTTGTAAATCTGTAGAATTTGCTGCCTCAGCGAACTATGGAAGCGGGGACATTGAATAAATTTAAGACAGAAATAGACAGTTTCTTAAACGATGAGTGGTTATGGGGAGTGGGCGGGGAAGTGGAGCTGAGTGCATGATTAGATCAGCCACGACCTTATTAAATGGCAGAGCAGGCTCATGGGGCCGTATTGCCTACTCCTGTTCCTATTTCCTATGCTCCAATTATAAGAATGTAAGAACATATCACTCTCAAACATTAAATAAAATTCTATCATATTTTAATCACTCTTTCCCAGAGGATTCTTTAGTATAAGATTACTATTTAACCCTGTCTCATTACACAATACTAGATCTAAAATAACTTGTTCGATAGTTGGTTCCTGGACGTTAATAAACACATTAACAGAGTTACGTAGTTCCAATTACTTATGTAACCATACCTACATAACCTTATTTGTGTTGATGAAAGCCAGGCATATTTTTATGTAAATTCATTGAAAATAGAAGTTCCCAAAAACAGTCAAAATTCTGAAAGGGCTTTCACAGTTTGTGCATTCCTACTGCTCACGCCAAAATGCTAAAATTCGCATCCCACTTTTCATACCTTAATGTTGCGGGGAGTATATTGCAAATAGCACCAATAAAGGTTCAGAACTGAAGTCAAAGTACTTGTTTTATAGAAGGGTTCCTCCAAATTATTAATTATCTAATATTTAGAACAATTAAGGAAAGAAAAAAAAATGAAAGAAAGTAAGAAAGAAGAAATAAAGGAAGGATGAAGTAAAGAAGAAAATAGAAAGAATGATAGAATAACGAACGAACGAATGAAATTACAAGTTGTGTTTCCAATGCTTATGGTAAATGGTTCCTTTTGCGAATGATATAGCAATTTCTCTTTTAAATGGGATAGATGATTATACAAGAAACTTACCTA
This sequence comes from Pristiophorus japonicus, assembly GCF_044704955.1. Taxonomy (NCBI): domain Eukaryota; kingdom Metazoa; phylum Chordata; class Chondrichthyes; family Pristiophoridae; genus Pristiophorus; species Pristiophorus japonicus. Next base: position 25,135,457 of record NC_091995.1, on the reverse strand, counting down.
TTTCTTTTCGCTAATACAAACTACTTAATGACACTAGAAAACATTGCAGTTAAATGTACAAAAGGTCCAGAGTCCGAAGAAATGTGTTTGGGCTGAAATATAACTAACCATTTGGGATTTCTTTTACAGATCTCAAGGACTGTCAAAAGAGTTTAGAAGATCAAAGTAAGTGGAACATAGGAACGCATTCGTTACAATTGCATTCACCTGAATATTTAAATAGTTTTGTATGTTCCAGTTCTAATCTGGAGGTTTGGGATTTCAATAACGTTAGTGGTCAATAATGTGTTGAGGCCAGGTACCACTTAATTATACGTGTAGATATATATATAAATGAGAAATCAAGGGCAGGTTTAAACCGTCACACTCATCGATGCTAACCTATAAACTATACTGTACAGTTTTGTACATTGCGTTGCATAATCTCTGATTGGAGAATAAATAAAGCAGAAACGAATTGCAGCCAGCTTCATGGAAAATTGGCAGAAATCATGCTTGTGCTGTCCCATGAGGCAAACAAACGAGCTTCCGGATGCTAGGGTTACCAATAACTTATCATGCTTAACTGAATCACATAGTCCCTCTCTCCCACTCCACGAAAACAAGTTATATCTCCTTTTCCAAACTAAACTTCAGTTATGCACCTTTCTTCTATATCTTCAATGAATCATATGCATCTCGCTGGTTTCATTTTATATCTGAAATAATATAAATATAATATAAATTTAATGCCACAAACTGCGTTCCCTAACCACTGACTCCATCCCTCTCCCTGGCATTAATCTGAGGATGAACAAGACTGTTCGTAACCTCGGTGTCATATTTGACACTGAAATGTTCCCTGCCACATTTCAATGGCATAAATAAAACCGCTTTTTCCCACCTCCATAAAATTGCCCGCCTCCGCCCCTGCCTCAGCTCTTCTGCTGCTGAAAACCTCATTTGTGACTTTTTTTTATCCCTAGACTTGACTACTCCAACTCACTCCTGGCTGGCCATCCACATTCTACACCTCATAATCTTGAGGTCATCAAAAACACAGCAGCCCGAATCCTAACTCGCAACAAGTCATGGTCACCCATCATCCCTTTGCTTTCTGATCTACATTGGCATGCGGTTAATCAATTTCAAAATTTTCATCCTTGTTTACAATTTACTCCATGGCCTTGCCCCTTCCTATCTCTGTAATTCTGTTCAGCCTTATAACTCCACAAGATGTTTGTGCTCCTCTAATTCTGTCCTCTTGAACATCCCTCATTATAGCTGCTCAAACATCGGTGGACGTGCCTTCAACTGTTTGCGCCCTATGCTCTGGAACTTCCTCCCTACACCTCTCTGTCTCTCTACCTCTCTTCCTTCCTTTAAGGTGCTCTTTAAAACCAACCTATGAAACCAAGTATTTGGTTATCTGCTTAATTTCTTCTTTTATGGCTCTGTGTCAAATGTATGTTTTTTTCTTGTTGCACTTCTGTGAAGTGACTTGGGATGTTTTACCACGTTAAAGGGGCTATATAAATAACATTTATTATTATTATTATAAAATTTTATTTAAGATATTAAACATCTCAGTAATATACATTTAATCCACTTCTAGTGCAAGTCTCCATAGTACATGTAGGCTTACCGAACAACCCAGCTATTCTATCCTAATCGTAATTTTGTTGTCGCTCTCTCCCTCTCTAATTCCGTACAAAGTCAAGTTGCCCCTTGATTTGTCATACGGCATCCAGAACTATACTTACGAACAGAAGGCTGTTTTGTGCAAAGTGATTGTCACTTCCTGAGATCTCTCTCTTCCTACACATTCCGATATTGCACTTTAAATTTCGAGTGTGGCATTGCACGGGTACTCCCAAATTATTCTCCTCCATGCTGACCATTGTTTTATAATTTTTGAAATACTACTATTTTCCCACACCCTCATTACTTACCCAACCTCATGCATTTCCGTGCCTCTGTACTTGCTTAAAACATGTGACATCTCTTACTTTTCCCAGTTCTGATGAAAGGTCATCGACCTGAAATGTTAACTCTGTTTCTCTCTCCATCATCATCATAGGCAGTCCCTCGAACGAGGATGATTTCCTTCCACACCAAAAGGAATGAGTACACAGATGTTTCAATGTAGGACCTGATGTTCCACCCGTGAACTCCAATTGAGGGGGTGGAAGATGCCTGTGCGTGGAGTTTTTTAACGTGTGGTGACCGTTGCACATCATCCACCACACGGGCTTGATAGAGCTAGGCCTTTATCCAGTGGCAAGGGTTAACCAGGACGACTGAAGACCTGCTCTGCTGCAGGGACCTAGTAAGCACAGATATCGCAGTGTGGGCTGGCCCGTGCTGCCCCTGGGCCCTCGGCTCTTCTCGGCCCCGTACCCCGTTCGCTGCACCTCTGCCACGATCTCTCGCTGGTCGTCCACCATAAACATTTACCGGTCGTCCACTATGATCTCTCACTGCACCTCCACCATGATCTCTCGCCGTTCCTCCGCCACAAAATATTTGCCGCACTACTGCCATGATCAAACGCCAAATCTTAGCCACAATCCCTCACCACTCCTCCGCCATGATCCCTCGTCGACCATCCGCCCCGAACTTCCCACTGCTGTACCTGGGTCCCGCCGATGCTCCTACCCATGCTCCAAACGGCCACCTGTCCATAGAAGCTGCCTGAGCTGCTGAGTATTTCCAACATTATCTGATTTATCTCATGGTAAGTTACATCATATAATCTGACAATCTCTACCCAATTTAAAACTCTGTAGATGTCTTTTTTACAAATCGACCTGCTCCCCACCATTTGCAATGTCTTCACATTTGATATAATCAGCATTCCTGGCGAGTATTATTTCCCTTTCTTCCTCTAAATCAATCCTATGCATCAAACACAACAACATTTCCATAACTGATCCCCACTGTATTCTGGATGTCACTTCTTTAGCACATTTGTGTTACACTTTAAAACATCACCCAATCAATACATTTCCCTCCCATCACTTGCCTCGAAATCGTGTCAGCTGATTTATAACGCATTAATTTTTTTCAAAGGCTTTTCAATTAAGGTAACCGTATCTATTTGTGTAAACATAATGTTGAATCATCTTGTTATTTCGTTCTTGCATAGTGAGACGTGCTAATATTAACTACTGCCACAATGTCGTCCTCAAAAGTTCAGATTCGCCTAAAAGAAAGTTAAACTTCCATTCTTTTAAACAATGGAACCAAATTTAGTTCCCCCAGTTGCTTGGTGGGTTTCAAAGAGGACTATTGTCCAAATGTTCAGATTGGTGACCTGCGAAGATACACCTTGACAGATTATCTAAACCACCTGAAAAGTGTATTTCTGGCACAGATTTGGTGTATTTGCCCAACAACAGACCAATAATTTCCCATACAACGCTTGCAGCTGGTAAAAACAGGCACAGGGCCTGCTTGCTTCAGCATAAGTGTAAGTATAAGGCGTAACTAAAATATTTAAATACATAAAAAATATAATCATACACTTGAAATGAGTTTATGCAAATATTGGCCCAGATTAAGACGTCTACAATTATTATTCAAAAAATATATGGTGCAATGAAGGAACTTATGACTCAATTGCAATTCTGTACATTGTATTATTATTAGAAATCTGTACATTGTATAATTATTTGGGAATTCCATTGCATTAAGGGATTCCCTCAGAAGATTATAGCAATGGAATCATCCTTTGCAATTATGCAGACTGAGCCCACATGATTCCAGGTGTGCTTCTGAACTGCCTGCGCCCCTGGGATCCATGGGCCATTTTTCTGCCCTCTGCCTGGAGGCCTGAGACTGCAACTCTTCACAGTCTGGGTGCCAGGAAATACTTTCATAATTGTTTTGTGGGTCAAAGATGTACTCCAGAGGTATGGCTCTGACCGCTTTTCTAAGCCAATAAATAGTTCAGAACCATTCACTAAATTGAAATGCTTACACACAGTGGCCAACTTTCTCTGCTCAGCCATCACTCTCACTTGCATTGCTACCTTAAGCTTATCATATCATAAACAATATTTTTGGATGATTTGCTGTTACAGTATTGATTATTCTTGCAATATTGATATTTGCATTTGTTTTGCAGGGATGAAGTTGTATGACAAAGAGAAAGGTGATTCAGGACAGAAAAATGATCGATGAAGAAAATAACATACTATATATATATTTTTAACGTAACTTTAAAAGAAGTAGATTCTGCAACATTAATCGGAACACATTTTGACAAAGTAATAGATTGAAAATCAGCTGAAACGATATCTAGACAAGTAATAGGAATCCTAAACATCTAAGAAACCAAGAGCAAGGTTATCGCACCAATAGATGCTGATTTATAAACTGGACTAAACAATATTTTACAGTGCTTTGTGCAATCGCTGATAAGAGAATAAATAGATCAGAAAACAAATTTCAGCCAATTTCGTGGGAAATGATCGGAAGTCTTGCTTGACTTGAACATTGAGGCAAACTAATAAGCTTTCGGATACTATGATTATCAATAACTCAGTATGCTTAAATCAGTCACATATTTTCTCTCCCCCAACCCACATAAAGAAGTTATATCGACTCTGTTTCCAATCTAAGTTTAAATACTGCACCTTTCTTCTCGAGCTAAAGTGAATTTTATGCATCTCGCTAGGGTATAGTCTATAATTTTATTTAAATTATTAATGATCTCAGTAAGACAAAGCTGTCCTTCTTAAAATGTAAGTCTCCATAGTAAATTTAGTCTTACCTAACGAAAATGTTGAATCCAAATCTCAATTCGGTTGTCTTTCTTTGCACTCTGTACAATGCTAAGTTGCCGCTTGACTTGTGTTATGGTGTCCAGATCAATACTGTAAGAGAAGAACACATTTTTTGGAAAGCAATTATCAATTCCTGAGATTTCTGCTCTTCCTACACATTCCAATTTTGCACTTTCAATTTTCAGTGTATCACATTGTACCTGCTGTTCCGTATTCCTTCTCATGTATTCTGTCCATTTTATTATGGTTTGCAATCCCACTATTTGTCTCACTCCCAATATCATAGGTTTACTGTTACCTATGTTAATTAATACAATCTGACAAACTCCAAATAATTAGAAACTTTTTGGATGTCTTTATTAATGATTGATTTGTGCCCTAATATTTGCAATGCTATCACATATGAAACGAATGGGGAGTATTGCTTCTCTCCCTTTCTGTAAACCATTACTATGTATTACTGTTCACAACCTTCGTGTCATATTTGATCCTGAAATGAGTTTCCAAACTCATATCCGCAGTGTAATTAAGACCGCCTATTTCCATCACCATAACATCGCCCATCTCCAGCCTTGCCTCAGGTCATCCATTGCTGAAACCCTCACCATACCTTTGTTCACTCTAGACTTATCTATTCTAATGCACATCTGACTGGCTTTCCATGTTGTAGCAGAACAAATTGTTGACGGTAGCAGGATAAGTTGAAATGGAAGTTAAAAATCATATTATATTCTTGTACAAAAACAAAATACTGTGGATATTGTAATCTGGAATGAAAACAGAAAATGTTGGAAATCTCGGCAGGTCAGGCAGAATCTGTGGAGAGGAAGCAGGGTTAACGTTTCAGGTCGATGACCCTTCGCCAAAACTGGAGAGTTTTCAAAAAGAACAGATTCTTAACAAGCACTGAAAGGGGGAGGGGAAGAAAGAACAAAAGGGAAGGTCTGTGATAGGATGGAAGACAAGAGAGATTAGAGAGACAAAAGAGATGATCGGCCAACTTCAAATGATAATGCCAGGAGTTAGATAAACATTAGTTGTGATCGGGTGTGAATGGTGAGATTATGACCAACTGCCATTAGAAAAAAGGAGAAGAAAAGAAACAGGCTCTGAGGTGGGTGGGGGGGGGGGGGGGGGGTGAGCTGGGGAGGGGAGCCAAAGATTTACAACGGTTACCCTCTGAAATTTTTGACCTCGATGTTGAATTCAGAAGACTGTAAAGTGCCTAAACGAAAGATGAGGTGCTGTTCATCGAGCTTCCATTGAGCTTCGTTGGAAAAGTGTAGGAGACCGAGGTCAGAGTGGGAATGCAGTGGAGAATTAAAGTGACAGGTGATTGGAAGCTCAGGGTCACACTTCCAGAATGAACGGAGGTGCTCCGCAATGCGGTCACCCAAACTATGCTTGGTTTCCACAATGTGGAAAAAACCACATCGTGAACAGTGAATACAGAATACTAAATTGAAAGATGTACAAGTAAATCACTGTTTCACCAAGAAGGAATATTTGAGGCCCTGGATAGTGGGAAAGATGAGATAAAAGGGCAGGTATTGTATCTCCTGCGTTTGCATGGAAAGGTGCTGTGGGAAGGAGAGGGGGCATTGGGGATGACTGCGGAATGGATCAGTGTGTCACAGAGCGAGTGGTATCTATGGAATGGTGAGAGGGGAGGGGAGGGGAAGATGTGATTGGTGGTGGGGTTATGCTGGAGGTGGTGTAAATGGTGGAGGATGATCCTTTGAACGTGAAAGCTGGTGGGGCGAAAGGTGAGGACAAGGGGGAACCCTGTTATGGTTCTGAGAGGGAGGGGAAGGCGTGAGAGCAGAGGTGCAGGAAATAGAACAGACACGGTCAAGGGCCATGCTAACCACGGTGGAATGGAATCCTCTGTGGAGGAAAAAGGAAGAAATGTCAGAGGCACTTGTGTGAAAGGTGGCATCGTCGGAGCAGATGCGATGGAGATGGAGAAACTGGGAGAATGGAATGGGAGGAAGTGTAGTCCAGGGAGCTGTGGGAGTCAGTGGGCTTATATCCTTGGCTTTATTAATAGAGGAATAGAGTATACAATAAAGTATAAAGCTATGCTAAACCTTTATAAAACACTGGTTAGGCCTCAGCTGGAGTACTGCATTCAATTACGGGCACTGCAATTCAGGAAGAATGTTAAGGCATCAGAGAACGTGCAGGAGAGATTTAATAGAATAATATCAGGGATGCAGGTCTTCATTCATATGGAGGAGGTGCTGAGAATCTGGGCTTGTTCTCCTTAGAGCAGAGAGTTTTCACAGGAGATTTCAGACAGATGTTCAAAATCATGAATGGCTTTGATAGAGTGAATAAGGAGGAACTGTCTCCAGTGGCAGAAGGATCGGTAACAAGAGGACACAGATTGAAGGAGATTGGTCAAAAAAGCAGAGGTGACATGAGGAAGCATATCTCTTGTACAACAAGCTGGTGTGATATTGAATACATTGCCTAAAAGGGTGGTGGAAGCAGATTCAATAGTAACTTTCAAAAAGGAATTGGATAAATATCAACTGTCTCTTTCAACAATCTCACTGCAAATCCCTATCCTGGGCATCTTGATTGATAATGTACAAAACACATATAGAAGTGTAAATCTGCCCACGCCGAGCTTTCCCTCTGAGCAACTCGCTATGGGAAATATCATTTCTTAGTGCTGCATTGGCAACATCCTCTAAACATCATACTAGCACATGGAATCTGTCAATCTGCATTAACTTAATAGAAGTATCGATATATTTACCATTAACAAGTCAGATCCAAACAAAATCATGTGGGGTTTAGACAGAAAAGATAGAGAGAAACTGTTCCCACTGGCAGAAGGGTCGAGAACAGAGGACGCAGATTTAAGGTGATTGGCAGAAGAACCAAAGCCGGCATGAGGAAAAACTTTTTTGCACAGCAAGTGGTTAGGATCTGGAATGCATTGCCTGAAAGGGTGATGGAGGCAGATTAAATCGTGGCTTTTAGAAGGGAATTTGATAAGTAGGTGATGGGCTATGGGGAACGGGCGGGGGAGTGTGACTAGTTGAAGTGCGCTTGCAGAGAGCTGGCAAAGGTTCGACGGGCCGAATATCCTCCTTCTTTGCTGTAACCGATCTATGATTCTAAGATTGTATAAAAACAAAATACTGTGCATGCTGGAAATCTGAAATGAAAAAAAAAAACAATGCTGGAAACACTCAACACTCGGGTACCCTCTGTGGAGAAAGAAACAGAATTCACGTTTACAGGTCGCTGAACCTTCAGCAGAACTGGAAGAAGTTAGAGATTTATCAGTTTGTAAGCAAGAACAACACAAGCAAAAAAGGCACTGGCAATTAACAAAAGGAAAGGTCTGTGATAGGGTGGATTGATTAAGTGACAAAAGGGATGAAGGCAAATATTGAAACAAAAATGGGCATGGTGGCAGTGTAATTGTTTACAGTAGAACTATGAACTCTAAAAAAGACTACAAACGACGCAGGGGTATTCTCAGACATGTCAGCTCTGTAATTTGTAGATCTGAGAGAGTAAAAGTATGATTAAAGGTGCTGGGGAGATTTGAGATTCGAGTACTATTATGTTGCTGCTTCTCAGTCCCCGCCCCCACCACCTACTACGTTCTCTTATGTTGGCAATAGTCGGACAGAGAGACTGTCAAAACGACATCGCTACTCCGCTAGGTGTAAGCCATTAATATGTAAAATTTAAATCAGAAAATGACTTTAGTAATGCACGAGGCACTCTGGCGTCAGTTATACCGGCTGCAGAACAAATGAGTCCTATTTGGAAAGAAGAATCAACAATGCAGCATCTTTAATCAATGCAATCTTCAGGCAGAAAGGTTCAGACTTCTTGAGGAAATAATGACCTGCTCCGATATTCCTGTGCATCTGCAGGGCGAAAGTCCAGGGAGTACAATCAGTACCATGGCGCTATGCTGTTCTTTCGATTAATTTGGAAAGTGATTTGGGAGGTTTTCAACTTCAATCAGGGTGGTGGTCAGCCGGAATGCCCACCCAAATCCACTTCTCATGGTATGGGTATCTAGGTATTATCGCCCGAGTGTTTTGACTTATTATTCATATGGTCCAGGTTTTAGTGACTTTAATTTATATTTATTTTTTAAACCATAGCAGCGTTCACTTTTTAAAAAATTCTCTGGTCATGGTTTGCCTGTTTGCTGTATCTGTCATTATTTACAGTATATCGTGTGGCTGTGTGAATATTCTTCAGCCGAATTGATTTATCCTTACTATAAGGCAAAGCTAATTTCTCAGAAATTCAGTAAATGGGTGGGAACCTGTTCCATTAGATGCATGCTTTATTTTCTTTACCAGTCAGAGACTTCATAAGCTTCCTGGAGAGGGGAAGAGCTGAGCTTTCACGCAGTAGGCGCAGCCTCCATCCAGTCATGCATGATCAGTTGATCGTGGCACCGAACTCCTCAAGCAGTGCAGTTCACTGGGAGGATTACAGCAGGGGCACCAGCGTCAACTGGCTTGTGGTCTGCCAATTTGAGGTCCTGAGAGTGTCGTGGAAAGTTCGACTATTGGCATGTAAGTATAACATCCTTGTTTTAAACACACAAGGATAGTCCATTGGCAGTTGTGGCCTGATAGTTATTGATTTTCAGCAGGATCCTCACGATCCTAGCTGGTCGGCCCACTAACTGCTGTGGCAACCATATACATTACACTCGGTCCCTAAATTAGTATGAGGAATAAGGAAATGCCAGAAACGTTAAACAACTATTTTGTATTTATATTCACAGTAGAAGACACTAAAAGCATACCTAAAATGGTGGGGAACCAACGGTCTAATGAGGGTATTATGAATGACATTAATATAGATTGTAAATAGCTGAGACCCCAGCACTGATCCTTGTGGCACCCCACTAGTTACAGCCTGCAACCAGAAAAAGAACCGTTTATCCCTACTCTATGTTCTCGTTCCTTTAACCAAACCTCTAAGCATGCTAATACATTACCTCCAATCCCATGATCCCTTATCTTGTGTAATAGCCTTTTAAGTGACACCTTAGCGAATGCCTTTTGCAATTCCAAATATAATACATTCAATTGTTCCCCTTTATCTAGCCTGCTAGTTACATCCTCAACAAACTCCAATAAGTTTGTCAAGCATAATTTCCCTTTCTTAAAACCTTGTTGACTCTGCATAATGATTTTCTAAGTGCTTTTATACCACTTCCTTAGCAAAGGATTACTGCATTTTCCCGACGATGGATGTCAGGCTAACTGGCCTGTACTTCCCTATTTTCTCTCTCCCTCCTTTCTTGAATAGCGGTGTTACATGTTCTACCTTACAATCCGCTGGGGCCATTCTAGAGTCTAGGGAATTTTGAAAGATCAAAACCAAGGCGTCCACTATCTCTGCAGCCACCTCTTTTAGAACCGTAGCCCGTCAGGTCCAGGGGCTTTGACGGCTTTTCGTTCCATTAATTTCTCTAATACTTTTTCTCTACTTATATTAATTATGTGAAGTTCCTCACCCTCATTAGACCCTTGGTTCCCCACCAATTTAGGTGTACTTTTTGTGTATTCTGCTGTGAAGATAGATACAAAATATTTGATTAACGTTTCTGCCATTTCCTTATTCCCCCATAATAATTTCTCCTACCTTAGCCTCTAAGGAACTATTGTTTACTTTTGCTACTCTTTTTCTTTTCACATACTTGTAGGTGCTCTTACAATCTGTTGCTTGCAAGATTTCTCTCAAAATCCATTTTTTCTTTTTTTATCAATGTTTTGGTTTCAATAGTGGGGTTGCATTTGCTGCCTTCCATCCATAATTTCCCTTTCTTAAAACCTTGTTGACTCTGCATAATGATTTTCTAAGTGCTCTTATACCACTTCCTTAGCAAAGGATTACTGCATTTTCCCGACGATGGATGTCAGGCTAACTGGCCTGTATGTCCCTATTTTCTCTCTCCCTCCTTTCTTGAATAGCGGTATTACATGTTCTACCTTACAATCTGCTGGGGCCATGTTAGAATCTAGGGAATTCGGGAAGATCCAAACCAATGTACGCATTATCTCTGCAGCCATCTCTTTTAAAACTATAGGATGCAGACCATCAGGTCCAAGGGATTTGTCAACTCGTAGAACCATTAATTTCTCCAGCACTTTATGTTTTTTAGCTATTAAATACCGTAATTTCCTCACTCTCAGTATAACCCTTGTTTCTCTACAATTTTCGGTATTTTATTCGTGACTTATACTGTGAAGACGAACACAAAATATTTGTTTAATGTCTCTGCCATTTCCTTATTCCTGATTATAATTTCTCCTGTCTCTGCCTCTAAGGGACCCACGTTTACTTACGCTAATCCCTTCCTTTTTACACATTGTAAAAGCTCTTACAATCTGTTTTTTATTGCTTGCTTGTTTACTTTCATGTTCTGTTTTCTCTCTCATGATTAATTGCTGTGTCATACTTTTCTCCTGTTTGAAACAATCCCAATCCGCAGGTTTATTCATCATTTTTGGAACATTTTAAGCCAGTTCTTTTAATCTATTATGATAATTTATCTAGTTAGCTAATGTTGTATCACTTTTTCAGTCGAGCTTTAAGTTCGTTGAGAATTATTAATTATTTCTTTAAATGTTTGCTATTGCTTATCTACTATCATATCTTTTAAACCTAATTTCCCAATTTACCCCTGTCAATTTTCCCCTCATACGTCTGTAATTGGCGAAATTTATAGCCTAGATTCGGATTTAATAACAGCACTCTCAAACTTAATAGGAAATTCTATCATATTATGATCACTCTTCCCCGGAGGATTCTTTAGTATAAGATTACTATTTAACCCTGTCTCATTATACAATACTAGATCTAAAATAGCTTGTTCTCGAGTTGATTCCTCATTATTAATATCCACATTACCAGAGTTACGTTGTTCCAATTACTTATGTAATCATAAGTACATAGCCTTATTTGCATTGATGAACGGCAGGCATAATTTTTTGTAAATTAATTGAAAATAGCATGTACAATTTGCCCCACAAAAAAAAATCCAAATGCTGAAAGGGCTTTCACGATTTGAACGTTCCCACCAGTCGCGCCACAATGCAAAAACTTGCAATCCATTTTTCAACATTAATGTTGCGGGGGATATATTGAAAATAGCACCAATACTTAAGATTCATAATTGAAGTCAAAGTACTTGGTTTATGGAAAGGAACCTCTGAAAGATTAATTGATATTTAGAACAACTAATGAAAGAAAAAGAACAAATAATGAAAGAGAGTATGAAAGTAAGAAAGAAGAAAGAAAGGAAGGGAGAAGAAAAGAAGAAAACAGAAAGCATGACAGAGAGAAAGAACGAATGAATTTAAAGTTACATATTGCATTTCCAATCCTTATGGTAAATAGTTACTTTGGCGACTGATACAGCAATTTCTGTTTTAAATGGGTTAAATTATTATGCAAGAAACACACCTGTTTCTTTTCGCTAATACAAACTAGAAAACAACTAGATACTAGCAAGAAAAGGTACAGTTAAATGCACGAAATTTCCAGAATCTGAAGAAACGTGCTTGGGCTGAAATATAACACATTAATCAATTGGGATTTATTTTCCAGTTCTCAAGGACTGTCAAAAGACTCTAGACAATAAAAGTAAGTGGAACAGAGGAACACATTCTTTACCATTGCATTTACCTGAACATTTAAGTTAGTTTTGTGTGTTCCAGTTCGAATCTGGAGAATTGGACAATAGTGCTCTTTGAAACGCAATGTTAGTTCAATTTCTTGAAATGTAACTAAGGGGCCTTCAGCACACGGACAAGAGCAGAAGGGAAGCAATAAATGAATCAGCCCGTTAAAATAAATAGGCAACTATTTAAAAAAAAATCTCGAACCTTTGCTGTTCTCCATTAAAAAATTCATATCTTTGGACGTGGCGCTAAGCAACTGGGGGAGCTAAATTTGGTTCTATTGTTTTTAAGGTGGGAAGTTTAACTGAGGCGACTATGCACTTTTGACGTCGACATTGCGGCAGTAGTTAATATTAGCGCATCTCACCATGCGAGAACGAAATAACAAGATGATTCTACATTATGTTTACAACAAATAGATAGAGTTACAATAATCGAAAAGCCTTTGGACAAATTAATACATTGTAAATTAGCTGACACAATTTCGATGCAAGTGATGGGAGGGAAATGTATTGTTTGGATGATGTTTTAAAGCGTAGCACAAATGTGAAAAGGAAATGACATCCAGAACACAGTGGGGATTAGTTATGGAAATATTGTTCTGTTTGATACAAAGGAACGATTTAGAGGACGAAAGGGAAATAATACTGGCCAAGAATGCTGCTGATATCAAATGTGAAGACATTGCAAATGGTGGGGGGCAGGTCGGTCGGAGAAAAATGCATTTACAGAGTTTTAAATTAGATAGAAATTGTCAGATTGTGTGTCTTAACTTGCCATTACATATTTTGAAAAAACTGGAAAAACTCAGCAGGTCAGGCAGCTTCTATGGAGAGAGAAATAGAGTTAACGTTTTAGGTCGATGATCTTTCATCAGAACTGGGAAGAGGAAGAGATGGCACATGTTTTAAGCAAGTACAGAGGCAGGAAAAGGCAAGACGTTGGGTAGGTGATGAGGGTGTGGGAAAATAGCGTGATGTGAAAAATTACAACAAAGGTCAGCATGGAGGCGAATGAATTGTGCCACCTGAACAACGTGCCACACTCGAAAATTGAAAGTGCAATATTGGAATGTGTGGGAAGAGAGCTAGAGCAGAAATCTCAGGAAGGGACAGTGTTCTGTTCTTAATACATAGTTCTGGACGCCATACCACAAGTCAAGGGCCAATTTGACTTTGTACAGAATTAGAGAGAGAGAGAGCGGCAACCAAATTGTGATTAGGATTGAATAGCTGGGTTGTTAGTTAAGCTATATGTACTATGGATACTTGCACTGGAAGTAGGGCAACTGGATATTACTTAGATGCATGAGATTTTAAATTGCAGTGAGATGCATACGATTCATTGAATAGAAGAAAGGTGCATACTTGAGTGTAGATTGGAAACGGAGAAGATACAACTTTCTGTTGTGTGGAAGAGACAGAATATGTGATTCAATTAAGCATGGTAAATTATTGGTAATCATAGCATCTGGAAGCTCGTTTGTTTGCCTCATGGTACAGCACAAGCATGATTTATGAAAATTATGTATGAAACTGGCCGCAATTCGTTTCTGCTCTATTTATTCTCCAATCAGAAATTATGAAACGCAATGTACACAACTGTACATACAGTTTATAGGTTAGAATCGATGAGTGCGATGGTTTAAAATTACCGTTGATTTCTCATATATGTATACACGTATAATTAAGTAGTACAGTATTCTCAACACTTTGTTGACCATTAACACAAAATAACGATCCTGAAATTGAGATGCCTCAGAGTATGCTATTGTATCCCTTTGAGAGGCCCCGCAAGTTCCAGATTTACACATGCACTTCCGCATGTGCAAAATCCGGAACTGGTCATCTCTGAAGGTACACCTTGACAGATCATCTGATCTGCCTGAAAACTGTAGTGGTGTCACAGATTTGGTGTATTTGCCCAACAATGCCCCAGCAATTCCCCACACAACTCGTACAGCTAGTAAAAGCAGGCACAGGGCCTGCTTGCATCAGCATTAGTGTAAATGTAAGTCTTAACTGAAATATTTATATGCATAAAATTATGCACAAACAATTTAAATGAGTTTATTCAAATATTGTCCCGGATCAAGAAGTTTCAAATTATTTATCAAAACATAACATTTTAATTATTGTTGTTGCAATGAGGGAACTTATGAATCAATTTCAATTCTGTACATTTTATAATTATCAGAAATCTGTACCTTGTATAATTATTTAGGGATTCCATTGCATATCATTAGGGGATACACCTAGTAATTTTTTGCAATGGAATGATCCTTAGTAATTATGTCGAATGGGCCCACGTGATTCCAGACGTGCTTCTGAACCGCCTGCATCCCTGGGATCTGTGGGCCATTTTTCTACCCTCTGCCGCAAGGCGTAAGACTGCAACTCTTCACAGCCTGGGCGGCAGGAGGTACTTATGTACTTCTTTTGCGGGTCGAGGGCTTACACTGGAGGTAGGCCCCGACCACTTTTTCTATGCCAATAAATAGCTCGGAACCATTCACTAAGTTTGCTTAGTATTCATGAAATGCTGACACTGTGTGACCAACTTTCTCTGCTCAGCCATCACTCTCGCTTGCATCGCTACCATAAGCTTATTATATCAATATTATATTTGGATGTTTTGCTCTTAAAATATTGATTATTCTTGCAATATTTGGATGTACCTTTTGTGTTACAGGGGTGGTGTCGCTTGACAAAGATAAAGGTGATTAAGGAAAGAAAAAAGACTGATGAGGAAAAATAACATTATTTTATATACATATTATTAACATAAATTTAACATACCTTTTGAAAAAGTAGATTGAGCTACATACGTAGGAAAGCTTTTTGACAATGTAATACATTGAAAATTACCTGAAACAATATCAACACACATAAGAACATAAGAAATATGAGCAGGAATAGGCCACATGGCACCTCGAGCCTGCTCTGTCATTCAATAAGATCTGAGCTGATCTGATTCTGGCCTCAACTCCATTTCCCTGCCCGCTCCCGATAACCCATGACTCCTTTATCGTTCAAAAATCTGTCTATCTCCATCTGAAATACATTCAATGAAACAGCCTCCACACTCACTGGGGCAGAGAATTCTGCAGATTTACAATCCGCAGGGAGGAGAAATTTCTCCACATTTCCGTTTTAAATGGGCATCCCTTATTCTGAAACTATGCCCCCTCGTTCTAGATTCCCCCCCCCCCCCCACCGAACTAGGGGAAACATCCCTTCTACGTCTACCTTGTCAAGCTCCCTCAGAAACATACGTTTCAGTAAGATCGCATCTCAGTCTTCTAAAGACCCAACCTGCTTAACCTTTCTTCTGGTGACAAGCCCTTCATCTCAGGAATCAACCTCGTGAGCCTTCTCTGAACTGCCTCGAGTGCAAGTATATCCTTCCTTAAGTAAGAACAAAACTGTATGCAATAGTCCAAGTGTGGTCTTACCAATACTCTGTACAGTTGTAGCAGAACTCCACTACTTTCATACTCCACGCCCTTGCAATAAAGAAAACATTCCAGTGCCTTCCTATTTACTTGCTGTACCTGTTATACTCATAATAAATGGCCAGACCGAGTACTGTGTGTAATGAGCAAATGTGACCTTAGCGCCTTTATTTTAGTTCCAGAGTGCAGGTACCTCGTGGGTGGCCTGCTTATATACTGTGCTCCCAAGGGATGCTGGGAACCTCCCTGCGGGCTTTAAATCTGCAGAATTCTCTGCCCCAGAAAGCAGTGGAGGCTGTTTCATTGAATCTATTTCAGATAGAGGTCGACAGGTTTTTGAACGATAAACGAGTCAAGGGTTATGGGGAGCAGGAAGGGAAGTGTAGTTGAGGCCAAGATCAGATCAGCCATGATCTTATTGTATGGCGGAGCAGGCTCCAGGTGGCAACTGGCCTATTCCTGCTCTGATTTCTTATGTTCTTATGTACTTATGATATTGTTTCAGGTGATTTTCAATGTATTACATTGTCAAAAGGGTGGCTAAAGTAAATGTTGGTCCCTTAGAGGAGGTGACCGGGGAATTAGTAATGGGAACATGGAGATGGCAGAAACTCTGAACAAATATTTTTTATTAGTCTTTCTGGTAGAGGACAATAACAATATTCTGATAGTGGATAGTCTTGCGGCTATGGGGATGTGGGGGGGCGGAGGGGGAGGAACTTAATACAATCACAATGACTAAGAAGGTGGTACTTAGTAAAAAAAATAGGACTAAAGGCAGATAAATCCCCTGGACCTGATGGCTTGCATCCTAAGGTCTTAAGAGAAGTAGCCGGAGGGATTATGGGTGCCTTGGTTGTAATTTACCAAAATTCCCTGGATTCTGGGGAGATCACAGCAGATTGGAAAACTGCAAATGTAACGCCCTTATTTAAAAAAGGAGGCAGACGAAAAGCAGGAAACTATAGACCAGTTAGCCTAACATCTGTGGTTGGGAAAATGTTGGAGGCCATTATTAAAGAAGCATTAACAGGACATTTGGAAAAGCAAACTTCGGGCAGGCAGAGTCAGCATGGATTTATGAAGGGGAAGTCATGTTTGACAAATTTGCTGGAGTTCTTTGAGGATGTAATGAACAGGGTGGATAAAAGGTAACCAGTGGATATGGTGTATTTGGTCTTTCAGAAGGCATTTGACTAGGTATCACATAAAAGGTTAATGCGCAAGATAAAAATTCATGGGGTTGGAGGTAATATATTAGCATGGATAGAGGATTGGCTAAGTAACAAACAACAGAGTGTCGGGATAAATAGTTAATTCTCTGGTTGGCAACCAGAACTAGTGGGGTGCCGTAGGTATCAGTGCTGGGATCCCAACTATTTACAATCTATATAAACGATTTGAAAGAAGGGACTGAGTTTAACGTAGCCAAGTTTGCTGCTGATACAACGATGGGTGGAAAAGCAATGTGTGAGGAGGTCACAACAAATCTGCAAATGGACATTGACAGGCTAAGTGAGTGGGAAAACATTTGGCAGATGGAGTATAATGTTGGAAAGTGTGAGGTCATGCACTTTGGCAGAAAAATCAAAGAGCAGGTTATTATTTAAATGGAGAAAGATTGCAAAGTGCTGCAGTACAGTGGGGGTACTTGTGCTTGAAGCACAAAAAGATAGTATTCTGATACAGTAAATGATCAGGCAAGCCAATGGTATCTTGACCTTTATTGCAAAGGGGATGGAGTATAAAAGCAGTGAATTCTTCCTACAGCTATATAAGGCATTGGTGAGGCCACACCTGGAATACTGCATGCAGTTTTGGTTTCCATATTTACGAAAGGATATACTTGCTGTGGTTGCAGTTCAGAGAAGGTTCACTAGGTTGAACCCGGGGATGAGTGGATTGACTTATGAGGAAAGGTTGAGTAGGTTGGGCCTCTACTCATTGGAATTCAGAAAGATGAGAGGTGATCTTATCGAAATGTATAAGATTATGAGGGGGCTTGACAAGGTGGATGCAGAGAGGATGTTTCCACTGATAGGGGAGACTAGAACTAGAGCGCATGATCTTAGCATTAGGGGCAGCCCATTTTAAACAGAGATGAAGAGAAATTTCTTCTCTCAGAGGATGGTTAATCTGTGGAATTCGCTGCATCAGAGAGCTGTGGAAGCTGGGACATTGAATAAATTCAAGACAAAAATAGGCAGTTTCTTAAATGATAAGGGGATAAGGGGTTATCTGGAGCCAGCGGGGAAATGGAGCTGAGACCATGATCAGATCAGCCATGATCTTATTTAACGGTGGAACAGGCTCGAGGGGACGTATGACCTACTCCTGCTTCCAATTACTTATGTTCTTATGTTCTTAGGAAGTATTGTGTACAGTTCTGGTCAGCACATTACAGGAAAGATGTAATTGCTCTGGAAAGCGACTTACAAGATTATTGCCTACACTGGAGAAATTTGGCTATGAGGAAATTTGGAAATGCTGGGTCTGTTTTCTTTGGAACAGAGGAGGCTAAGGAGAGACCTGATTGAGGTGTATAAAATTATGAGGGCCTGGATAGAGTGGATAGGAAGGACCTGTTTCCTTGGCAGAGGGGCCAACAACCAAAGGCATAGATTTAAAGTAATTGGGGGGAGGTTTAAAGGACATCTGAGGGGACAGTTCTTCACCCAGTTGGTGCCGGGGGTCTGGAACTCACAACATCAAAGCATGGTAGAGGCAGAAACCCTCAGCACATTTAAAATATACTTGGATGTTCATTTAAAGTGCTGTAACCTTCAGGGCTGCGGACCAAGAGCTGGAATGTGGGATTAGGCTGGATAGCTCTTGGTCAGTAGGCGCGAACATGATGGACCCAAATAGCTACCGTCCATGCTGTAAATGTCGATGATTCTATGATTCATCTGCTGCTGAGACCCACATCCATGCCTTTGTTCCCCCTAGACTTAACTATTCCAACTCACTCTGGACTGGCCTCGCATAGTCTCATGGAACAAATCTTTGACGGTAGTAGGATAGGTTGAAAGGGCTGTTCAAAATCGTATTAGATCCTTGGATTTATTAATAGAGGTATAGAGTATAAAAGAATCGATGTTATGCTAAACTTTTATAAAACACTGGTTAGGCCTCAGCTGGAGTACTGCGTTCAATTATGGGCACTACAATTCAGGTAGAATGTTAAGGCATCAGAGAACATGCAGAAGAGATTTAATAGAATAGCACCAGGGATAAGGGTCTTCATTTACATGCAGGGAGAGGCAGAAGAAGCTGGGCTTGTCTCCTTAGAGCAGAGAGCATTAAGAGGATATATGATACAGGTGTTCAAAATCATGAATGGTTTTGATAGAGCAAATAAGGAGGAACTGTCTCCAGTGGCAGAAGGGTCGGTAATTAGAGGACATAGATTGAAGGTGATTGGTACAAAAAATAGAGGCAACATGAGGAATCATATGTTTTATACAGCGAGTTGTTGTGGTATTGAATGCATTGGCTAAAAGGGTGATGGAAGCAGATTCAATCATAACTTTCAAAAGCGATTGGATAAATATCCACTGTCTCTTTAAACAATCTCATTGCAAATCTCTATTGTCTGTACATTGTTTGATAATGTACAGCACACGTACAGAAGTGTAAATTTGCTCAGGCCGAGCCTTCCATCTGAGCAACTCGCTACGGGAAATGTCATTTCTTAGTGCTGCTTTGACAAAGGTCCTCTAAAGATTAAAATATCAGCTCGTAGTATAGGAACGGCTGCCAATCTGCATTAACTTAATAGGTGTATCGATATATTTTCCAAGCACAATCATGAGGGGTTTAGGCAGAGTAGATAGAGAGAAACTGTTCCCACTGACGGAAGGGTCGAGAACCAGAGGACACAGATTTAAGCTGATTGGCAGAAGAACCAAAAACATCAGGAAAACCTTTTTTGCACAGCAACTGGTTCGGATCTGGAAGGCATTGGCTGAAAGGATGATGGAGGCAGATTCAATAGTGGCTTTCAAAAGGGAATTGGATAGGTACCTGAAGCAAATCAATTTGCAGGCCTATGGGGAAAGGACGGGGGAGTGGGACTAGTTGAAATGCTTTTGCAGAGACCGGGCACTGGTTCGACCAGCAGAATGGCCACCTTCTTTGCTGTAACTAATCTATGATTCATAGATTCTATAAAAGCAAACTACTGTGCATACTGGAAATTTGAAATGCAAACAAAAATGCCGGAAACACTCAACACTCAGGTAGCATCTGTGGAGAAAGAAACAGAGTTCACGTTTTCAGGTCACAAAACCTTCATCAGAACTGGGCGAAGTTAGCGATTGATCAGTTTATAATCAACTAAAGCACCAGGGAATAGAGGGCTAGCAAATAACAAAAGGGCAGGTATGTGATAGGGTCGATTGATGGACTGATTAAATGATAAAAGGGATGAAGGTGGAAAGCAAAAAAAGATGATAATGTAGCAAATATTGAAACAGAAATGGTCACAGAGTGGATGTAATTGTTTACAACAGAACTATACAACTCTAAACCAAACGGTACAAATGACACGGGAGTGTTGGCAGACATATCAGCTGCGTAATTTGTGGATCTGAAAGAGAAAAAAGTATAATTAAGCATGCTGGGGAAATTTGAGATTTCAGTACTGTTACGTCACTGCTTCCCGAGATCCGCCCCCACACGTTATCGTATGCTGGGAATAGACGGACAGAGAGACTGTCAAAACGACATCCCTACTCTGCCAGAAGTACGCCATTAAGATGGAAAATTTAAATCAGTAAATGCACTTTAGTAACGAGCGAGGTGCTCTGGCGCTAGTTTTGCCGGCTGCAGAGCAAACATGTCCTATTTAGAAAGAAGAAGCAACAATGCAGCATGGTTAATCAATACAATTTTTGGGCATAAATGTTCTGGTCTTCTTGAGGGAATAACGACCTGCTACTTCGATATTCCTGTGTATCTAAGGGGCGACAGTCCAGGGAGTACCATCAGTGACACGGCGCCATGCCCTGTTATTTCAATTATCTTGGAAAGCGATTTGGGAGGATTTCAACTTCAATCAAGATGGTGATCGGCCGGAATTCGCGCCCAAACCCACTTCCCATGGTATGGTTCTCCACCCTAGCGTTTTGACTTATTATTTGTATGGTCCCGGTTTTATTTACCTTAATTTATCTTTAATTTTTAAACCGAGCAATGTTATCTTTTATGAATTCTCTGGTCACATTTTGCCAGTTTGCTGTATCTGTAATTATTTACAATATACCTTGTGGATGTTTCAGTACACTTGGACCGCATTTATTTATCCTTGCTCAAAGGCAAAGCAAGTTTCTCATAAATTCAGTGAATATGGTGGAAACCCGGTCCACTAGATACCTGATTTTTTTTTTACCAGCCAGAGACTTCGAAAGCTTCCTGGACAGGGGAAAGGATGAGCTTTTACTCGCAGCCTCCATCCAGTCATGCATGATCAGTCGCTCCTGGCACTGAACTCCTTTTCACATCGTACAGTTCACTAAGAGGGCACTCTCGTCAATCGGCTCCTGGTCTGCCTACTGAGGCCCTGGAAAGGTCAATAGATTGGAATGTAAGTTTAGCATCCTCGTTTCAAACCCTGCGAGGATAATTTATGGCAATTGTGGCCTGATAGCTGTTTATTTTCAGCAGAGGCCACACGATCCTGAGCTTGGCGGCCCACACACCGCGGTGGCAACTATATATGCGTTACCAAGTTTTACAGGTTTTTCTGTTGTCTTTATGTCCTGCCTGTTGGCGGGCTTATGCTGGTTTGAGCTTCACCCAGCTACCCGGTGATATAATATGCCGGGTCCTGGACAGTCGTAACCCAGCTAGCAAGTACCATTTACAGCACCGAAGAGGAGAACAAAATGAATGAATGATATCGAATCACGAACATGTTTTGCACCCGTTAAAATCACGGAACCACTTATAACAGTACATTTAAAAATACAATATCAGGAAGTTGACGAAATAAGAAAGGTTACAAGCAGTAACTTTGCATTCTATGCTGCAATATGTAATGTATGTTGTATCATTCCGTTCAATGTAGCCTTTTGGATTATCCGATAATGCCCTTCGTTGTTGTCATTGCGAAATAATGCTCACAGTGAATCAACCCAATATTTCGATTGATCTGGGTTTGCAGAAATAATGGAGCTGAAAGAAAAACTGAAAAGTGCTGGTGAGACAATTCATCAAGAAGGGCGTTTTGAAAAAAAATAAGTATGGAAAAATGCGCAGGGAATAGGGCTAAATATAAGTCTCTTTTAGAGAGGAAGCATAGGGAAATGAATTAGGCGATCTCCTGTGCTGTAAAGCCCTATGATTTATGGAGATAATTATTAACCGTACTCGCTGAGTGCAATAGGTTAAAAAAGTCCTCAAACAATGCGGTTTAAATCAAACATTACTAACCAGCTTGATCGCTTTCTTTGAACAACAAAAACAAAGTATGAACCTGAATCCGAGTAGCAGATTTCTCGTGATACTAATAAGTTTCAATTAATATAAAATGGTGTATTTTTGCGCTTCCTGTTGCTTCATTACTTGAGCTTGAGTATAGAACATTATATACATAAACTGACCCTGCACATTAAATCTAGCACGAGGTTATTGAGCACTCTCGGTAAAGTGGAACGGTGATTTGAGTATTCCTCGGACCCAGGTCAGCATCACTTGTTCAGGGCTACAGTAAAGGAAGCTACTCAAAAGCAAACCTATCACATATATATATGTATGTGTGTTTGTGTGTGTGTGTATAATGGTCGTAAAATTATCAACCAAAAAGCCTGAGAGTAAGAAAGAGTGAATAGAGTCCACGGAGCATGGACGGGTCGAAATGTAATGGGGTAGAATTTGATCTTTGGCGGTGGCACACAATGGGAAATATTGATGCATATTAACGTCAATGGCACTGAATCGCGGGTGGGAGATAAAGCGGGTAGGCTCTGCAGTACCGCCCATTTTACGCTGCCATACACCTTTCTACCCACATTTTAGAGACACCATTAGGTGTTTCGCTATTATGGGAGATAAGACAGTACACGATCCGATAGGCGGGTTGAAGATAAAGTGCACTTGAGTCTCCAAGTCTATCTACTTCATATTTGGAGGAGACATGCAACTAAAACAAAAGGCGTCAAAGATCCCTGCCAACAGTAGGTTTATTACATCAATGTACATTCCACAGATATGGGAGTGAATAGTAAGTGCAAGTTCACTGATCCACAGAGTCGACTTTCCTCCCTGCTGTCATATTTAGGTGCATGGTGCATGCGGTTGTCAGCCGGAGGACTGGGAGAACATTAATGAGCACAGCCCATGGTGGTGGTGGCGGGGGGTGTTATTGAAATAGTTATGACAGTCGTGCAGTAGCCACTTGAATATCTAAGGTGCTTCAAAACTGATTTATCCTTTCTATAGTTTCTCAATAATCAGCGCATTGATGAACTGATCTATAGATTAATATTTCACATCATTTTATAAACATCCTTCATACCATTTGTGTGTTGGGTTCCTTGAACAGAAGCCAAGTTGTCTATGAAACTATCTGGTAAATAAATGAGCGAAACATTTGCAATATTGTTCATTTTTTCAGTTTCTTATCATTTTTTCAGTTATTTTCTGTATAACTATATGCAGTTATTCCATTTGATCTTTAGTCTAATGACCAATTCTTCAAAGTCATTATTTTTTTTATTATTCTAGAACTGGAAAACCATTTGAAAACTGACGGTGAGCTTGAAAATAAACATAGTGGATGTTGTGTCACAGAAAAGCAGGGCGTTTATGTTTTAAAACAACTGACTGTAGGAATATTGAAATACTAGTACATTTAACAACAAGTTGATTCAATAGACGGACCCAAATTTCCGTCCTCATCTTATGGACGAAATATTTCCAACCCGAAAATAAAGTTGAAATTCTCCTGACAGCATCTATAGCAATCTTGGCGTCAGGAAGACATTCACACCCTTATTCCCACAATTGCTAAGGTGAAAATACGTTGTATTATGAATTCCTGTAATTTGACTTCAATATAATGCGCTCACCAAAATTTGATCTCACGTATTATAAGCCCGAATTTAGTTCTGACAGAAAATGAAACCGGTGATGGGAATAATGGCTCTAAGAGAGATTGTAAGTGCACGCTGAAAGTGTTTAATCGGAGAGCAAGTGTGGCTGTAGGAAACAATCTATGCTGTAAATCTCGTGCAAACTGCACTGTAGGACCCGCCCCATTCACTTTCTGAGGGGTTTCAGCGAAGCCTACTGAGTAAAAAGCGATAGTAAGCCAAAAAAAATAGATTCGGCGGGGTTCAGTAATAGATGGGTCAAAGAGTTTGGATTTTAAACAGGGCCATAAGGATGATAGCGAGCTGGGTAGGCAAGGTACTTTAATTAGCCTGTTCCAGAGAGTCCGGCATGAATGACAAAGGCCTTGAATCCTCTTGACAGTTCGCATGCACTCGAAAGTAAAGGGCTTCCGTGGGCGGAAAGTGGGGCTATTTGCCCATCTCCTGCCCAGCGAATACCCTTCAAATTCTTACGACTGATAGAAACATGCATGGCCTGCTTTTATCAGCATAAGACTTTTAAAGCACATAATAATACATTTTTTCAATAATTGTAACATGTAAAATCTTATTAATTTAGGTAAGTTTCTTTTTAGACCTATTGAAATATGTAAATTTATTTCTCAAAAGATTAAATATTCCTTTTAAATAATCAAATCCCATTTTGATTAATTTTAAATATGTGATGTTTAAAAATATATATATATTTAAGTTTTTACGTGTTTTCTGGGGTATTCCCATTCACACTTATGGTGATTGTGTGCATACAAAGCGCATACGCTTCTGGCATACGTGTGCCTTTATACAGACCTTTGTGTAGAGACCCAAGACCACAAGTCGCCGAACTTCGGGACCAACAGGTATTTTGGTAGAATGTTTTGCGTCGAAGGCATCCACCCACGTGAAACCTACAGCAATTTCTGTCCATAAAGCAGCCAGTAGTAGCACAACAGAAATGGGGCATATACATCATCATAGGCAGTCGCTGGAATCGGGGAGGTCTGGCTTCCACGTCAAAAAATTCACAGGTGTTTCAATGATGGACCTAAAATTCCAGGTCCGAACTAAAGCTTGAAGGGTAGAAGATACCTATGCTTGGATTTTTTTTAACGTGTGGTAACCGTTGCACAGCAGCTACCACATGGGCTTGACAGAGCTAGGTAGCAAGGATTAACCAAGATGACTGGACCTAGTGCACACAAATATGTAGTGTGGGCTGGCTCGTGCTGCCCCTGGAGCCTCGCCTCTTCCGGGCCCCGAACTTGCGCCTCTCCTGGACCCAAATCCCATCCCCCAACAATCTCTCGATGCTCTTTCGCCCCGACCTCGCTGCTCCTGCAGCACCTGCCCACGCTCTAATCACTGATCTGGACCTTGATGACATTGCGCTCCTGCACCAGCACTTGCTGCTCCCTGGAGTAGTATGCCACCACATTACTCCTTCCACTCCCTGGCCTGCTCCGATGGTGCTCCCAAGATGATAGAGTTGGAAGAACACAACGGTTTGGACCGGTTATAGGACTGAAAGAAATTACAGGGAAAGTCAATTCATCAAGGGATTTAACAGATGACTTGAATTTAAAACTTGAGTTGTTGGTGAGAGCAACGTAGATATGGAAGCACATTGGGGATGTGTAACGATAATCTGCAGTAACGCATAAATGGAGGTCAATTCGATATCGCCGAGTTTACGCAATTGCTGAAAGCTAGAATTAGCTACAATGTAAGTACTCCATAATCGAACTTCATTATAGATAACCACCTCCGTTCCTGTCAGTAGTACAGGTCCATGCCGGTACACTATACAACGGTGGGTGCAATCAGACTTTGGGTGAGCATTCTCTGCATTGCAAAATATACATTAAGGACAATTGTAACATCACAGTTGACATTAGGAATGTTTTCTGCAATCTTCTGCTTGTTCCCACTAAGCGAATGCTTTGTCAAACCATGAAAGCAGCTTCGATATATTTATTTTAATTTCTATATTATGCATAATATTTGGTCTGGAAAGTAGTTATTTGGTTTCCAAGTACTTACGTCCTATTTAATGAAAACTTCATAAAATTCTACCTATCAGGTAATATTTGCGTTCTATTTAGATTTTTATTTTACATTTTACAGATGAAAAATTGTGCGAGTCTAAAAAAGGTAAATTACTACATTTATTCTATCTTGACGTTTGATGCAAGCTTTCTAATAATCAATATTCAGAAAATCTTAGCTCATTATTGAGACAGACGGATTTTTTGAAATAGTTTGGTTCTTAAACAATATAAATCAATAAAACACGGGCAGTTTACTTTTGCCAGTTTCCAGAAAAAATAGCAAGCTTTAACTAAGTTAAAAGACGTTTGGAAGAGAAATATTTTGTTCCGGCCTGAAAATTGCAGCCCAAGATTTCCTGCGGGCGGACGCCCCCGATAATTTTATTTTAACGAGAATATCTGGTTGGCTCCGGAGCAACGGAGATGAGCTCCAAGGCCAAGCTGCTTCGTCCAGGTCCATGTTTTCCAGGAGCATATGCGTTTCCTGGGATCTTGTGCGCCTGGAACACCAATTTCAATGTATGTTCTCATTCATCGTCATGGGAGCTCCGAGCACCCATGACTATCAATGAGAATACCCATAAAATCAAATGAAACACCAACACAAATAAAAAAAACACGTCACTTTCTAAAACAAATTAATAGAAATTGCATTAAATTAAATGTTTTGGAGAAACATTTATTTTTTTGAAATTTGTTTTAAAATGTTTTAAACGTGTTAAAAATAATTTACCTTCATAGACAGTGTTTTTAATATAAACATAAGTAATAACATTTATTGTTTCTATCTTTTAAAACTCTTACCCTGTTAAAAGCAGGCTGTACTCTTGCTTTTACCAGGTGCAAGAGTTTGAAGGACGTGTGCTGGGCAAGAGTTGGGAAAATAACCAAAATCTTCGCCCGAGATGGCCCTTCTCCCGGGCATGCGTGCGATCTGTCAAAAGACAATTTGACTGATGGCAAATGCTGATTTTATATGCATGTGCATCGCCTGCTTAAAATCGGCAATTCCGAGGCCTCTCCAGGTGCCGATGCACATCATTTGCGCCCGGAGAGGTCGCAATTTACGGCCGTTTATCTTTCACATTGATGGATGTATTTTTTAAATCACAGCTAGATTAAGAAAAACGTTTCAGTAGTTTTATATAAAAAACATATACGATTCTCGTGTTTTAGTATAATTATAAATGTGCAAATACTGATAGCCTATCTCAATGTCCAGTCAACTTAAAATGTGGATAAGATTGTTGGAGAATTGGATGAAGGAGTCTATTTCTATTGGAATAATTAGCAATGTCAACCTATTCATTTTTTTAAAAGGGCGCTATCTCCAATTAGTGACTGAAAATCATTAGAAACATCTGAAAGCAACTAACAATTAGTGTAGGTTGGGGGTCGACGTGACTAACAGTGAAATAGATATAGTGGTAACTCTGCCGAAACACATAGAGGCTATTTTTAACTTTGGGCGACGGAGAAAAATTGATTATGCCGTCCACTGATTCCCCCTTCCATAGGGGTGAATGTTAACTTTATGCGTTCAAAGTTATCCCCTTTGGCTTTAATGGAAAAAAACACTTGGGCGTGGTTTCTAATAGATGAACAAGACAATATTACCGATTTTACACTATTGCCCCAAATTAAAAGCATCGCCATGGAATTACGATTCAGAATAAAGATCGCTGGCTGGGAGTAAATACAACTCATGGCAATGCGAGAGATTTGATTAAACAAACACAGAAAAGAAAATAACGGTTATTCATACAGTTATTAATCTGAATTCAATTTACTTAAAATACGTTAGAAATTTCTTTTTGGCGGTAGTGCCCAACGGGTGGTATCGTGTCGACTGCCTGCTGTCTGCTCTATCGAATATTCAGCTCCATTGATGTCAATAGAACGGAACATTTGATGGAGTGTACCACGGGATACAAATGCCATTAGTGGCCGTTTTGCGGCCATGTCCACCTGCATCCCCCAAATGTGGTGCGATGGTTAATGAGTACTAGCAAATATTGCTTTAATATAGAATTGTAACTGTAATGTTACAATGCAAGATGATTTATTGACACTTTTATTTTCGGAAAAATTTAAGCTGGGTGTTCGGATTTCTCCAATATGCGCTGATTGCGGTTTTTAATATCATGGAAAGAGAAAAATCATGGCCATTGAATTGGTAGAATTACTCGAATTTGGACTAACGAGAGACACTATTTCGATCACCAGTAGTTTGTGTATTATTCATTTGGGTATGAAGAAAGTATCACATACTTATGTTAACTTTCATTACATGTGTTTTCAGTCTCACTAAGCTTTTAAAACTGCTTTCGCTTATCAACACCTTGTTAACATAAATGACGGAATTTCTGACATCCGGTTACCACTGGCGGGACCATGCAAGCAAACACCGACCAGTGTTGCACAGCCTAAGAACAATCGAGTAATTCCAATATTCACTGGAATAATCGGAATAACGTAAAACATGTTGCACGTAATCATGTTTTTATCGAGCTATTTTTTTAGGAATCCTGAGTGCGCAAAGGTGCAGTAATGACAGAGCATATCACTGAATTCCAAATTGTAACCAAATCGCTGTGGACTGAGGAGCTTTGGATAGGATAACTTCTGGCCATCTTGGCAGCAGTTGCAAAGCGGTGGAGAGCAGAAAACGACCAAAGAAGAAATAGCGGGCAAAGCAAACAAGAAAATGCCGGAAACGGCAATACTTCAGAAGAGACGGGGTAATTTTAACCCAGCTCGACGGGAGGGAACCCCATGGCATTGCGTGGAATGCCAGTTTTGCAGGTAGAGACAGACAAAACGTTTATAAAATACTTGGATATGCACTTGAGATACCGTTGGACGAATTTGGTAAACATGATCAAAATCACTAAGCTTAATTGATTTTACGTTTAAAGCTGCACCTTTCCAGGGCGCTCTGTATTCAAAGTAACCGAAAATATTCAACATATATTTGTTTCCAGAATTGGAGATATTAGAAGCAATTCTGAAAGATGTCGGTAAGGTTGCGGGAGGATGGCCTGTTTTATTTGTTTCTCTGTCTTACAATTCAGGCATATGTAATTCCTAACCACGGAAGCAAGTTGCTGCATCGAATAAAACATCTAAAGTGATCAACGAAATTAAACATACTACAAGTTCAAGCGAGAAGGCCCATACCGTGTTTATTAAAATCACTGTTGACCCGTGACCAAAAACGCAGCTTGCTCAGAAACTCCATGGTTTGTTGAGAGATGGTTACCTATGCAGGGAGACACAGGGAAATAAAATGGAGTCAGAAGCAAAAGATAGAAAGGAGAATAGGAAAAGTGGAGGGCAGAGAAATCTAAGGCAAAAAACAAAAAGGGCCACATTACAGCAAAATTATAAAGGGGAAAAATGTGTTAAGACAAGCCTGAAGGCTCTGTGCCTCAATGTGAGGTGTATTCGGAATAAGGTGGACGAATTAACTGCGCAGATAGCAGTTAATGGGTATGATATAATTGGCATCACGGAGACATGGCTCCAGGGTGACCAAGGCTGGGAACTCAACATTCAAGGGTATTCAGCATTTAGGAAGGATAGACAGAAAGGAAAAGGAGGTGGGGTGGCATTGCTGGTTAAAGAGGAAATTAATGCAATAGTAAGGAGGGATATTAGCCTGGATGATGTGGAATCGGTATGGGCGGAGCTGCGGAATTCAAAAGGGCAGAAAATGCTAGTGGGAGTTGTGTACAGACCACCAAACAGTAGTAGTGAGGTTTGGGATAGCATTAAACAAGAAATAAGGGACGTATGCAATAAAAGTACATTAGTTATCATGGGTGACTTTAATCTACATATTGATTGGGTGAACCAAACTGGTAGCAATGCGTTGGAGGAGGATTTCCTGGAGTATATTAGGGATGGTTTTCAAGACCAATATGTCGAGGAACCAACTAGAGAGCTGGCCATTCTAGACTGGGTGATGTGTAATGATAATAGACTAATTAGCAATCTTGTTGTGCGAGGCCCCTTGGGGAAGAGTGATCATAATATGGTAGAATTCTTTATTAAGATGGAGAATGACACAGTTAATTCGGAAACTAGGGTCCTGAACTTAAGGAAAGGCAACTTCAATGGTATGAGGCGTGAATTGGCTAGAATAGACTGGCAAAGGATACTTAAAGGGTTGACGGTGGATAAGCAATCAATGGCAAAAATTGAAAGATCACAAGGATGAACTTCAACAATTGTACATCCCTGTTTGGAGTAAAAATAAAACGGGGAAGGTGGCTCACAATGGCTAAAAAGGGAAATTAAGGATAGTGTTAAAGCCAAGGAAGAGGCATATAATTTCGCTTGAAAAATCAACAAACCTGAGGACTGGGAGAAATTTAGAATTCAACAGAGGAAGACTAAGGGTTTAATTAAGAGTGGGAAAATAGAGTACGAAAGGAAACTTGCAGGGAACATAAAAACTGACTGCAAAAGCTTCTAAAAATATGTGAAGAGAAAAAGGTTAGTGAAGACAAACGTAGGTCCCTTGCTGTTGGATTCAGGTGACCTTATAATGGCAGACCAATTGAACCAATACTTCAGTTCTGTCTTCACGAAGGAAGACACAAAGAACCTTCTGAATGTACGAGGGGGCAGTAGGTCTAGTGAGAAGGAGGCACTGAAGGATACCCTTATCAGGCGGGACATTGTGTTAGGGAAATTGATGGGATTGAAAGCCGATAATTCCCCAGGGCCTGATAGTCTGCATCCCAGAGTAATTAAGGAAGTGGCCCTAGAAATAGTGGATGCATTGGTGATCATTTTCCAACAGTCTATTGAAACTGGATCAGTATCCTATGGACTGGAGGGTAGCTAATGTAACACCACTTTTAAACAAATGAGCGAGAGAGAAAACTGGTTATTATAGACCGGTTAGCCTGACATCAGTAGTGGGGAAAATGTTGGAATCAATTATTAAGGATGAAATACGAGCCCATTTGGAAAGCAGTGATAGGATTGGACCAAGTCAGCATGGATTTATGAAAGGGAAATCATGTTGACAAATCTTCTGGAATTTTTTGAGGATCTAGCTAGCAGAGTGGGCAAGGGAGAACCAGTGGATGTGGTGTATTTGGATTTTCAAAAGGCTTTTGACAAGGTCCCGCACGAGAGATTGTTGTGAAAAAACAAAGCACAAGATATTGGGGGTAATGTACTTACGTGGATAGAGAACTGGTTGACAGACAGGAAGCAGAGAGTCGGGATAACAGGTCCTTTTCAGAATGGCAGGCAGTGACTTGTGGAGTGCCGCAGACTCACTGCTGGGACCTCTGCTCTTTAAAATATACATTAACGAACTAGATGAAGGAATTGAGTGTAATATCTCCAAGTTTGCGGATGACACTAAACTAGGTGGCGGTGTGAACTGTGAGGAGGACGCTAAGCGGCTGCAGGGTGACTTGGACAGGTTAGGTGAGTGAGCAAATGCATGGCAGATGCAGTATAATGTGGATAAATGTGAGGTTATTCATTTTGGGGGCAAAAACGCGAAGGCAGAATATTATCTGGATGGCGGCAGATTAGGAAAAGGGGAGGTGCAACGAGACCTGGATGTCCTGGTTCATCAGTCACTGATAGTGAGCATGCAGGTACAGCCGAAGGTGAAGAAGGCAAATGGTATGTTGACCTTCATAGCTAGGGGATTTGAGTACAGGAGCAGGGAGGTCTTACTGCAGTTGTACAGGGCCTTAGCGAGGCCTCACTTGGAATATTGTGTTCGGTTTTGGTCTCCTAATCTAAGGAAGGACGTTCTTGCTATTGAGGGAGTGCAGCGAAGGTTCACCAGACTGATTCCAGGGATGGCTGGACTGTTATATGAGGAGAGACTGGATCAACTGGGTCTTTATTCACTGGAGTTTAGAAGGATGAGAGGGGATCTCATAGAAACGTATAAGATTCTGACGGGACTGGACAGGTTAGATATGGGAAAAATGTTCCCGATGTTGGGAAAGTCCAGAACCAGTGGACATAGTCTTAGGATAAGGGGTAGGCCATTTAGGACTGAGATGAGGAGAAACTTCTTCACTCAGAGAGTTGTTAACCTGTGGAATTTCCTGCCGCAGAGAGTTGTTGATGCCAGTTCGTTGGGTATATTCAAGAGGGAGTTACATATGACCCTTTCGGCTGGGGGGATCATCATGGGGTATGGAGGGGGAGCGGCTGCTGCTGCTGGGGGAGTGATCAGCCATGATCTTGTTGGGTGGCAGTGCAGGCTCGAGGGGCCGAGTGGCCTGCTCCTGCATCTGTTTTCTATGTTTCTATGTTTACCAACTAATCTGCCTTCAGTGGCAAGACGTTAAAGACAATTATCTAATTGAAGCATAAGATTTTTGCTATTCTGAATAAACTTAACAATGTACATCTAAGTAAATAATTCACGTTCAAGCAATACTTTTAAATTTTCCATCATAATATGATGAGACCTTTAGATGTTTCTCCTAAGAACGCACACTCACATTTCCATGTCTATACCTGCCAACGCCTCCTTCATTCGGATAATGAAACAGTCTGTGCCCGCATGCAACATCATCACCATAGGCAGTCCCTCGGCCTCGAGGAAGACTTGGTTCCACTCTTAAAATGAGTCCTTAGATGGCTGAACAGTCGAAAACGAGAGTCACAGTCCCTGTCACGTGTGGGACAGATAGCCTTTGAGTGAAAGGGTGGGCGGGACAGCTTTGCCGCACGTTCTATCCACTGCCTGCGCTTGATTTCTGCAAGCTTTCGATGATGAGACTCGAGGTGCTCAGGCCCTCCTGGATGTACTTCCTCCACTTCGAGCGATCTTTGGCCAGGGACTGCCAGGTGTCAGTGGGGATGTTGCACTTCATCGGGGAGGCTTTGAGGGTGTCCCTGTAATGTTTCCTCTGCCCACCTTTGGCTCGTTTGCCATGAAGGAGTTCCGAGTAGAGTGCTTGTTTTGGGAGTCTCACGTCTGGCATGTGAACGATGTGGCCTGTCCAGCGGAGCTGATCAAGTATGGTCAGTGGTTCAATGCTGGGGATGTTGGCCTGGTCGAGGACGCTAATGTTGGTGCGTCTGTCCTCCCAGGAGATTTGTAGGATCTTGTGGAGACCTCGTTGGATCATCCAGTGATGTGAGGTGTATACTGTACATGGTCCATGCCTCTGAGCCATACAGGAAGGCGGGTATTACTACAGCCCTGTAGACTGTGAGCCCGGTGACAGTTTTGAGGGCCTGATCTTCAAACACACTTTCCTCAGGGGGCTGAAGGCTGCACTGGCACACTGGAGGCGGTGTTGAATCCCGTCGTCAATGTCTGTTCTTGTTGACAAGAGGCTCCCATAGTATGGGAAATGGTCCACGCTGCCCAGGGCTGCACCGTGGATCTTGATGACTGGGGGCAGTCTTGTGCGGTGAGTACAGGCTAGTGGAGGACCTTTAGTCTTACAGATGTTTAATGTAAGGCCCATGCTTTCATACGCCTCAGTGCAAACATCGACTATGTCCTGGAGTTCAGCCTCTGTATGTGCACAGATGCAAGCATAGTCCGCGTACTGTTGCTCGATGACAGAGGTTGGGCTGGTCTTGGATCTGGCCTGGAGACAGCGAATGTTGAAACATAGAAACATAGAAACATGGAAAATAGGTGCAGGGTTAGGCCATTCGGCCCTTAGAGCCTGCACCACCATTAAATAAGATCATGGCTGATCATCATCTCAGTATTCCTTTCCCAATTTCTCTCCATACCACTTGATCCCTTTAGCCATAAGGGCCATATCTAACTCCCTCTTGAATATATCCTACGAACTGGCATCAACAACTCTCTGGGGTAGAGAATTCCACAGGTTAACAACTCTCTGAATGAAGAAGTTTGTCCTCATCTCGGTCCTAAATGGCTTGCCCCTTATCCTTAGATAGTGTCCCCTGGCTCTGGACTTCCGCAAGATCAGGAACATTCTTCCCACATCTAACCTGTCCAGTCCCGTCAGAATTTTATATGTTTCTATGAGATCCCTCTAATTCTTCTAAACTCCAGTGAATACAGGCCCAGTCTATTCAGTCTCTCCTCATATGTCAATCATGCCATCCCGGGAATCAGTCTGGTGAACCTTCGCTGCACTCCCTCAATAGGAAGAACGCCCTTCCTCAGATTAGGAGACCAAAACTGAACACAATATTCCAAGTGAGACCTCACCAAGGCCCTGCACATCTGCAGTTAATCCTCCCTGCTCCTGTACTCAAATCCCCTAGCTATGAAGGCCAACATGCCATTTCCTTCTTCACCACCTGCTGTACCTGCATGCCAACTTTCATGACACCCAGGTCTCGTTGGACTTCAAGCATGATTTCCCTAAATCCATGCTGACTTAGACCGATCCTGTCACTGCTTTCCAAATGCACTGCTATTGCATCATTAATAATTGATTCCAACATTTTCCCCAGTACTGATGTCAGGCTAATTGGTCTATAAATCCCCGTTTTCTCTCTCTCCTTTCTTAAAAAGTGGTTTTACATTAGCTACCCTCCAATTCATAGGAACTGATCCAGAGTCGATAGACTGCTGGAAAATGATCAACAATGCATCCACTATTTCTAGGGCCAGTTCCTTAAGTACGCTGAGATGCAGACTATCAGGCTCATCAATTTCCCTTATGCAATTTCCTGACTAATAAGGATTTCCTTCAGTTCCTCTTTCTCACTAGACCCTCGGTCCCCTAGTATCTCTGGCAGGTTATTTGTGTCTTCCTTTGTGAAGACAGAACCAAAGTATTTCTTCAATTGGTCTGCGATTTAATTGTTCCCCATTATAAATTCATCTGATTCTGACTGCAACGGACCTACGTTTGTCTTCACTAATCTTTTTCTCTTCACATATCTATAGATGCTTCTGCAGTCAGTTTTTATATTCCCAGCAAGCATCCTCTCGTACTCTATTTCCCCCCTTCTAATTAAACCCTTTGTCCTCCTCTGCTGAACTCTAAATTTCTCCCAGTCCTCAGGTTTGCTGCTTTTTCTGGCCAATTTATATGCCTCTTCCTTGGATCTAACACTATCCTTAATTTCCTTTGTTAGCCACGGTTGAGCCACCTTCCCCGTTTTATTTTTACTCCAGACCGGGACGTAGAATTGTTGAAGTTCATCCATGTGATCTTTCAATGTTTGCCGTTGCCTATCCACCATCAAGCCTTTAAAATATCATTTGACAGTCTATTCTAACCAATTCACATCTCATACCATCGAAGTTTCCTTTCCCTAAGTTCAGGTCCCTAGTCTCTGAATTAACTGTGTCACTCTCCATCTTAATAAAGAATTCTACTATATTATGGTCACTCTTCCCCAAGGGGCCTCGCATAACAAGATTGCTAATTAGTCTATTATCATTACACATCACCCAGTCTAGGATGGCCAGCCCTCTAGTTGGTTCCTCAACATATTGATCTAGAAAACCATCCCTAATACACTCCAGGAAATCCTCCTCCACCATATTGCTATTAGTTTGTTTAGCCCAATCTATATGTAGATTAAAGTTGAACAGATTCCCACTGGCTCTGTAGTTTAATTTCACTCCAGTGGGGAGCTTGATGACTGTGAGGTGGAGCAAGGCAGCGAGGAAGATTGGGAAGAGGGTTGGGGCGATGACACAGCCCTGTTTGACCCTGGTCCCAATGTGGTTTGGGTCTGTAGTGGATCCGTTGGTAAGGGTCACAGCCGCATGTCGTCATGGAGCAGGCGGAGGATGGTGACAAACTTTTGCGGGCATCCGAAATGGACGACGCTGCATATACCCTCATGGTTGACAGTGCCAAACACCTTTGAAAGATCGAAGAAGGCCATGTATAAGGGCTGCAAAAATAATGTCCATTGTGCCCTGTAGGGGACAAAATCCGCACTGTGACTCCGGGAGGAGCTCCTCAACCACGGAGAGAAGATGATTAAGGAGGACACTAGCGATGACACTCCCAGTGGCTGATAACAGGGAGATTCCTTTTTAGTGGCCAAAATCGGACCTGTCCCCTTTTTAAAGACAGTCACGCTCACTGTATCTCTGAGATCTCCTGGCATGCTCTCCTCTTCCAGATGAGAGAGACAACGTCATGTATTCGTGCCAACAGTGCCTCTCCACCATATTTCAGTGCCTCAGCAGGGATTCCATCCGCTCTCATAACCTTGTTGTTCTTAAGCTGTATTACGGCTTTTTCTACCTCGTGCAGTGTTGGGGTTTTGCCGAGGTGGTGGCGGGTTGCATGCTGCGGGATGGAGTTGAGAACACTCAGGTCAAAGGCAGAGTCTCGATTGAGGAGACCTTTGAGGCGCTCCTTGCAGCGGGTCCTGACTGCCTCAGTATCCTTGATGAGTGTTTCCCAATTCTTGGCCAGCAGTGGGGTGGGGCATTGGGTGTTTGGACCGTAGGTGGCCTTGACTACAATGAAGAATCCTCGCACATCATGGGTGTCGGCCAGCGACTGTATTTCCTGTGCTTTCTCCATCCATCACCTGTCGTTTAGGTCCCGGATTTTTTGTTGGACCTCAGCATTGAGCTGTCTATAATGCTGCTTTGCTGCTCCCAAGTTGGGTTGTTGTTTAAGGCTCAGAAATGCCCTGTACTTGTGATCTATTAGCTCTTGGATCTCCTGATTATTCTCATCGAACCAGTCCTGGTGTTTTCTGGTTGAATGACCAAGTGTATCTTTGCAGGCAGTGGTTATGGATGTCTGGAGGCCAGACCAAGCGCTGTGGGCATTCTGCTTCTCGGTAATCAAGGCACACCAGGTTAGCTGTGAGGCGCTGACTATATAGGGCTCTCTTAGTTGGGTCTTTAAGTGCCCCAGCATTTACTTTTTTGCGGAACACTTCTGCTGCCCCCTCTGCTTTGGGGCTTTGTTGATGTCAAAAATGCATCGGATTAGGCGGTGGTCCATTCAGCAGTCGTCAGCTTCTGTCATGGTGCAGGTGATGTGCACATCCTTACGATCGCGGGCTCGGACTATGACATCATCGAGCAGCTGCGAGTGTTTGAGGCGAGGGATTTGCCATGATGCCTTGTATTTGTCTCTCTGACAGAGCAAGGTGTTCGTGATGACAAGTTCATGTTCTAGACATTTTGTCAGGAGTACGGTACCGCTGGAGTTGGTTTTCCCTACCACCTCTCTGCCAATCACGCCTCCTTGCCGACCCTAATGTTGAAGTCACCGAGGAGGATCAGTTTGTCATCGGCGGAGACATGGGACAGAGATTTTTCAAGGTTGTAGAAAAAGCCCACTTTTGTCTCATCTGTTGCATGGAGTGTTGCAGCCTATGCACTGATGACTGTGGCACATTGATTCCGGGATAGGATGAGTCAAAGAGTCAGGAGGCGTTCGTTAACCCCACAGGGGGCGTCTTTGATGCAATCGAACAGCTCATTTTTGATGGTGAAGCCGACTCCATGGAGGCGACTATTTTCCTCTGGTTTCCCTTTCCAGAAGATGTAACCTCCACCTTGTTCCTTGAGTTGGCCTTCCCCTGCCCACCAGATCTCGCTTCGGGCGGCAACGTCGATATCAAAGCATCTAAGTTCCCGGGCAACTACGGCGGTGTGGCATTCTGGCCTGTCGCTGTTGGAGTTGTCCAAGAGACTCCTGACGTTCCTGGTCCCGAACTTTATGCTAGAGGATTGGAAAATGCTAGTGTGTGACTTCTTTTAACGTGGGGTGGCTGTTGCATACCAGCTACACGGTCATAGCTGAGAAAAGTCTTGTTCCAGTGGTAAGGGGGTCCAAGACGACTGGAGACGAGGCACTGTTGTATGGGGCTAGTTGCCTATGATTAGATGTTGGCCGCAGGCTTGGCGCTCAGTGGCGTCCTTGATGGTAGGTGGTCCGAGGCTTGGTTGCGGGCAGGCATTGGGAGGGTCAATGGCCCACTGGGGTTCAGAATGGAAGGTCAGGGGACTCATAGCCATGGTGCTCACCACGTGCTACATAGAAACATAGAAACATAGAAAATAGGTGCAGGAGTAGGCCATTCGGCCCTTCTAGCCTGCACCGCCATTCAATGAGTTCATGGCTGAACATTCAACTTCAGTACCCCATTCCTGCTTTCTCACCATACTCCTTGATCCCCCTAGTAGTAAGGACTTCATCTAACTCCTTTTTGAATATATTTAGTGAATTGGCCTCAACAATTTTCTGTGGTAGAGAATTCCACAGGTTCACCACTCTCTGGGTGAAGAAATTCCTCCTCATCTCGGTCCTAAATGGTTTCCCCCTTATCCTTAGACTGTGTCCCCTGGTTCTGGATTTCCCCAACATTGGGAACATTCTTCCTGCATCTAACCTGTCTAACCCCGTCAGAATTTTAAACGTTTCTATGAGGTCCCCTCTCATTCTTCAGAACTCCAGAGAATACAAGCCCAGTTGATCCAGTCTTTCTTGATAGCTCAGTCCCGCCATCCCGGGAATCAGTCTGGTGAACCTTCGCTGCACTCCCTCAATAGCAAGAATGTCCTTCCTCAGGTTAGGAGACCAAAACTGTACACAATACTCCAGGTGTGGCCTCACCAAGGCCCTGTACAATTGTAGCAACACCTCCCTGCCCTTGTACTCAAATCCCCTCGCTATGAAGGCCAACATGCCATTTGCTTTCTTAACCGCCTGCTGTACCTGCATGCCAACCTTCAATGACTGATGTACCATGACACCCAGGTCTCTTTGCACCTGCCCTTTTCCTAATCTGTCACCATTCAGATAATAGTCTGTCTCTCTGTTTTTACCACCAAAGTGGATAACCTCACATTTATCCACATTATACTTCATCTGCCATGCATTTGCCCACTCACCTAACCTATCCAAGTCGCTCTGCAGCCTCATAGAATCCTCCTTGCAGCTCACACTGCCACCCAACTTAGTGTCATCCGCAAATTTGGAGATAGTACATTTAATCCCCTCGTCTAAATCATTAATGTACAGTGTAAACAGCTGGGGCCCCAGCACAGAACCTTGCGGTACCCCACTAGTCACTGCCTGCCATTCTGAAAAGTCCCCATTTACTCCTACTCTTTGCTTCCTGTCTGACAACCAGTTCTCAATCCATGTCAGCACACTATCCCCAATCCCATGTGCTTTAACTTTGCACATTAATCTCTTGTGTGGGACCTTGTCGAAAGCCTTCTGAAAGTCCAAATATACCACATCAACTGGTTCTCCCTCGTCCACTCTACTGGAAACATCCTCAAAAAATTCCAGAAGATTTGTCAAGCATGATTTCCCTTTCACAAATCCATGCTGACTTGGACCTATCATATTACCTCTTTCCAAATGCACTGCTATGACATCCTTAATAATTGATTCCATCATTTTACCCACGACCGATGTCAGGCTGACTGGTCTGTAATTCCCTGTTTTCTCTCTCCCTCCTTTTTTAAAAAGTGGGGTTACATTGGCTACCCTCCACTCCATAGGAACTGATCCAGAGTCAATGGAATGTTGGAAAATGATTGTCAATGCATCCACTATTTCCAAGGCCACCTCCTTAAGTACTCTGGGATGCAGTCCATCAGGCCCTGGGGATTTATCGGCCTTCAATCCCATCAATTTCCCCAACACAATTTCCCGACGAATAAGGATTTCCCTCAGTTCCTCCTCCTTACTAGACCCTCTGACCCCTTTTATATCCGGAAGGTTGTTTGTGTCCTCCTCAGTGAATACCGAACCAAAGTACTTGTTCAATTGGTCCGCCATTTCTTTGTTCCCCATTATGACTTCCCCTGATTCTGACTGCAGGGGACCTACGTTTGTCTTTACTAACCTTTTTCTCTTTACATATCTATAGAAACTTTTGCAATTCGTCTTAATGTTCCCTGCAAGCTTCTTCTCATACTTCAATTTCCCTGCCCTAATCAAACCCTTTGTCCTCCCCTGCTGAGTTCTAAATTTCTCCCAGTCCCCGGGTTCTCTGCTATTTCTGGCCAATTTGTATGCCACTTCCTTGGCTTTAATGCTATCCCTGATTTCCCTTGATAGCCACGGTTGAGCCACCTTCCCTTTTTTATTTTTACGCCAGACAGGAATGTACAATTGTTGTAGTTCATCCATGCGGTCTCTAAATGTCTGCCATTGCCCATCCACAGTCAACCCCTTCAGTATCATTCGCCAATCTATCCTAGCCAATTCACGCCTCATACCTTCAAAGTTACCCTTCTTTAAGTTATGGACCATGGTCTCTGAATTAACTGTTTCATTCTCCATCCTAATGCAGAATTCCACCATATTATGGTCACTCTTCCCCGAGGGGCCTCGCACAATGAGATTGCTAATTAATCCTCTCTCATTACACAACACCCAGTCTAAGATGGCCTCCCCCCTAGTTGGTTCCTCGACATATTGGTCTAAAAAACCATCCCTTATGCACTCCAGGAAATCCTCCTCTACCGTATTGCTTCCAGTTTGGTTAACCCAATCTATGTGCATATTAAAGTCACCCATTATAACTGCTTCACCTTTATTTCACGCACCCCTAATTTCATGTTTGATGTCCTCCCCAACATCACTACTACTGTTTGGAGGTCTGTACACAACTCCCACTAACGTTTTTTGTCCTTTGGTATTCTGCAGCTCTACCCATATAGATTCCACATCATCCAAGCTGGAGGAGAAGAGGCCAGGTCACCAGTCGGGAAGGAGAGCGCCAGTCCTCAAGTGAGGAGAGGAATCCAACCACCGCCGTAGAAGAGGAGGAGACCAGATCGCCGTTGAGGAGGAGGTACCTGTAGGGAAGGAGACTTCCAGCCATCGTCGTTGGAGGGGTGAAAGGTCCGTCGCTGGAGGGGTGAAATGCCCGCCGCTGGAGGGGTGAAATGGTATTTCTGCTTCGTCCGTAGCTGCTGGTGCCTCTGATTAGGTCCATGCTGTTCCTCCGCTCTCGACTTTATGATTCTTATAGTCCAGGTCGCTGCCACAGGAAGCTCGGCCGTTGTCGTCGATGGGTGGTGTGGTGGGAAGCCTAAGATAGGCCAGAACTTGTAGGATTTGCAGGATTGCGTTTAGAATAAGGGTTTAAGTGTTTAAGACCACCTTTTAGGGCAAGGGCAGGGCTCGACAGTATGGGGTGGGGGGTGAGGCTGAGGGTGGAAAGTTTCCGGATGGCAGAAAATGGAAGTTGTTCAGCAGGGGAGCTCCCGAGGGAGCTGTCACCCCAGCAGCCATCTTACTATGCCCGCATGCAGCAAGACCTCAACAACATTCAGTCACTGCTTGATAAGTGGCACACAATTTCCAAGCAATGACTATTTCTAACAAGATAAAATCTAACTGCCTCCTCTTATCGTTTAATGGCATTGCCATTGTCGAAATCCCCATCATCAACACCCTGGGGGGGTCACCATTGGACCGATACTTAACTGGACCATTCACATAAATACTGTGGCTCCAAGAGCAGGTCAGAGGCTGGGTATTCTGCAGCGAGTATCCTGATTCATTAAAGCCTTTCCACGATCTATAAGGCACAAGTCAGGAGTGTGATGGAATACTCTCCGCTTGACCTAGCTGAGTGCAGCTCCAACAACACTCAACAAGCAAGGACTGAACGACCCGCTTGATTGGCATCCCATCCATCACTTTAAACATTCACTCCCTCCACCAACAGCATACCATTGTTGCAGTGTGTACCATCTACAAAATGTACGAGAATAACTCGCCAAGGCTAGTTCTTGGAATTCTTCAACAGCACCTCCGAGCCAACGATCTCGGAATCGAGGAGACTTGTTTCCACTCTTGAAGTGAGTTATTTGGTGGATGAACAGTCCAATACGAGAGCCACAGACTCTGTCACAAGTGGAACAGATAGTCGTTGTGATCTCTATCACCAGGAAGGACAAGGGCAAGGAGTAACGGAACATCAGTACCTCTAAGTCACAAACCATTATGTCTTGGAAATATATTGCCTTACCTTCCTGGTCGCTGGGTCAAAATCCTGGTCCCCCTATCGAACAGCACCGTAGCAGTACCTTCTCCAGGTGGACTGCAGGGGTTCAAACGTGGCTCACCATCACCTTCTCAAAGGCAATGGCCAATAAATGCTATCCTTGCCAGCGGCGATCACATCCCTTCAATAATTAAAAAAGACTGGTGCGCATTTTTAATTCACTTTTATGATCCGATTTTTAAAATCAAGCCTTTGGTTACCTCTACTAACTTCTACTTTTCATGGGAGCCCGTTTTTCCCGATACACCTCTGCAAACCACATTGGGACGTAATTGAACAGATCGTAAAATCATTTTATGTTCTAAACTGATCACTCATATTATGCTACCAAAACTGAAAATGCAAAGAAACATAATTACTTCTAAAAGATGTGTAATTAAATGATGTTGCAAAGTTCAAAGCTTAAAAGCACTATTTTACTCCAAAGCGATTACATAGAATTACATCGCGTTTACAGCTCAGAAACAGTCCCTGCGGCCCAG
Source organism: Pristiophorus japonicus (assembly GCF_044704955.1). Classification (NCBI taxonomy): domain Eukaryota; kingdom Metazoa; phylum Chordata; class Chondrichthyes; family Pristiophoridae; genus Pristiophorus; species Pristiophorus japonicus. The sequence goes on along the minus strand of NC_091995.1, from coordinate 25,092,957 downwards.
CTAGTCTAGGCCGGTGTTTTTGTTCCAAGCTCGTCTCCTCTCATGCTACTTTTTTCTCACCCAATCAGCATATCCTTCTGTTCCTTTCTACCTCGTGTCCTTATCTAGTCTCCATCTAATTGTATCTATGGTATTTGCCTCAGCTACTCTCTGTGGTAGCAAGTTCCACATTCTGGGTAACGAAATGTCCACTGAGTCCCTTATTTGAGTTATTAGTCTATGGGTATCTTATATTTATGAAACCTCGAATCCCCATAAGTGGAAACATCTTTTCTACGTTTGGCGCATCAAACCCGCTCATAATTTTAAAGAGCTCTATCGGGACACTCCTAGGTCTTCTATTTTGTCGAGGAAAGAGCCCCAGCTTGTTTAAACTTTCCTGATGGCTATAACTTCGCAGTTTCGGTATCAATCTTGTGATTTCTTGGCACCTTCTCCGGTGCCTTTATATCCTTTTCAATTTGTTCGAATAAAACTTTGGACATTTATATTTTAGCACGCATTTATGAATTTGACTGGTTGATACTGTCCTTTGTGCTTCCCTTCTCACAGAGGCGCTGTTACATTTAAAAGATAACGGTAAAACAAAGGACTGTATTTTTAATTGTTTGCTTTTAGAATTCCACCAATAGGAGGATGAATTGGTACATTTTCCTAGTACAGATTCAAGGAAGAAAGCTAATGTAATGGAAATCCGTAATAAATATTCACCACTGTTATTTTAAGAATTGTAACCACACCAATTCCTCTTGCAATTTACACGGTGGATTCTAGCAATCAGCCAGTGTAAATGGGGCTTCGGCTGAAATTAAGAATACTAATTTTCATCTGTATTTACTGTTATTGCATGTCTTATGGTTTCTTTCAATGGTTTTTAACTTTATCTTCAGAATTGAAAATTCTCACTATGCAGAAAGGTAAATGATAAATCATGTACACCACGAGTTATGAAACCTGCTTGACATATCTGTGATACAAGGTTAGAAATTTTGGATGAAATTATATAGAGGAATATGCACACACAAAGGCAGCCAAAGAAATTGGTCTTGAGCTGTTGCGCAAAAATATATTACAAAGAACATCAAATCATAAGATTTGGGTTTGAAGTTTAGTGGTTTAGTTAGCTAAAGAGCTTGGCGGGATGATCACTGTAATGTATTTGCTTCATGGGTTCTTTGCTTAAGAATTCATAGCAACACACTGCTATTAAGAACCAATTGATTTATTAGCAGAGGTTTAACAACCAAACTACACATTACCAGTTGATCCACCAGGCTCACAACCAGCTGCCTCATCGTGGACCCTCTGAATCCAACTGGCTGGGGTTTTATTGAGTCTTGTGAGTATCATATTACTGGCTCTACCAACCTATGAGCACACTCACATGTGCATATAATACAATTACTTAGTGACATTTTGAAGCAACTGAATTAATAAATATGCTCTATGGCATCTATAGCCACTTCAGCTTTAAATTGGGCACTTTGAGTAGAAGTATGTCTTGCGGGTTGGCACAACGGAAGTTATAACAGTTCGTGTCAGCAGTAGCTCCGCTGGAAGCACTCCTTCCCCTGAGTCAGAAGATTGTGGGTGCAAGTCCCACTCCAAAAACTTGAGCACAAAAATCTAGGGTGACACTCCAGTGCAGTACTGAGGGAATGCTTCACTGTTGGAGGTGCCGTCTTTTGGATGAAATGTTAAACCAAAGCCCAGTCTGTCTCTCAAGTGACGTAAAACATCCCATGGCACTATTTCAAAGAAGAGTCCTGACCAATATTTATCCATCAATCAACATCACTAAAAAAAACGATTATATGGTCATTTTCACATTGCTGTTGAAGGGAGCTTGCTGCAAATTGGCTGCCTCATTTCCTATGTTGCAGTAGTGACTAAACTTTAAAACAAAATACTACATTGGCTGAAAGGTTATTTGGTATGCCCAGTAGTCATGTAAATAAGTGCAAGTTATAAATACAAGTTCTTCTTCTTCTTCATTATCGCATTAGCGGCCTGTTATACACTAGACCAGATATTAAGCTTCATTGACAACATTGGGGAAACAACCAAGGGATTAGTTATTGCCTGCTTTCTGTGACAGCTCAGTATGGATTTCATTCTCATTTACCTTTATGAATGGGTATTTTGAAAATAAACTGCAGTAGCAAACAACTGCCCCATATAAAGCACAGTCCTCCCCAAAGGGGACAAATGACCCTAGTAGTAACATAAAAATTGGGTGATATAATTGTCAACAACATCAGAGTTATAGATTTTATGTTAGGACCTTTAAATAAGGAGAATACAATGCAAAGGGAATTGGAGAGATGAGGCAGCAGATTTTATTTTGTGCAATAGAGAGATAGCAAATCGGCAGCCCGTTTTCCATCTGTCCCTATTTTATATCCATTGAAGTAAAGTTATCACTAGCTTTATACAATTGCACAAAATCAAAATTTATTACTAGGAACCAATTGGCTAATACATGAAGAAAGAGCAAAGATGTCGACGATTTTAATGTAATTCGCTAGGGTTCAGGTGTAACCTGGTTTTATTCCCCACCCAATACTATTTTCTGTTGAATTTAGTGCAGAGTAAAATTGGCCGGGTTGTACAACCAGCGTTGCACACCGTCTTGTCAGTATTCCTAGGGTGGTTTAAGTTAAATTTGCCACATGTCCAACAGAGCTTTTGATGATTTGAAACTAATAAAGTCAGGATGGAAAGGCCAGCGAAGACAGGATTCAAAAGTTGAAACTTTAGGTAGGAAAATAATGGATTATTAATTCAGATTCAGGAGGGATGGGTTAAACATGCAGACATAAATTAATGTGAGCAGTCTTGGTCATGTACAGGATATAAGGCCCTGAACTGTAGCTGCACTGGAGCATAATGTCAGGGTGAAATGAGTGAGCATTCAAGGAATTTCCCGTATTTTCAGGTAAAACTAATTGTTGGTGTTGCAACGAGCAATATATTTTCTTTAACGCCACTTCACAGAGAAACTGTGACATTTAGAGTTGGGTGGAATTTGACCTCTCTGGGGCGAAGAACAAACGTTGATAGGACGGATTCTTGAACTAGTTGGATATGTTTTCTGGTGTTGTATAGGGTCCTGTTTTGGGACTTTTATTATGCGCTACTATGATGTGTGCTGTGGACATTTGAACTGGTGGATCGTTTTTTTAATCATATCTGGACATACCACGTCATGATGGGCAATGTGGGTATTTTAGAATCACATATGGTTTCTTGGCAAGGATGCACATGCGGACAGTAGAATCATTTTAGTGTGAAACTATTGACTTGATATATTTTGGAGGTGGGAGTGGGAGAATGAAGAATGGATTGGGGTAAATTCATGTTGAGATGGTGACTCTGCTAATAAGGCCTAACATGTGGTAGGAGGATTTGTATTTGATAGGCATGTAGGGTATTGTGGTTGCACCTACATAGGGAAATGGTATATCAGCTGTGGCTCATTGGGTAGCACACTCTCCTCTGAGGTAGAAGTTTGTGGGTTCAAGTCCCACTACAGGGACTTAAGCTCTTTAGTCTAGGCTAACTCTCCAGTGTAGTGCTGAGGCAGTGCTACATTATTCGAGTTGTCATGTTTCAGATGAGATGTTAAATCGAGGTCCCCATCTTCACTCTCAGGTGGACGAAAAATATCCCATTGCACTATTTCGAAGAAGAACAGTGGAGTTATCCCTGGTCTCTTGACCAATATTTATCACTCAATCAACATAACAAAAACAGATTAGCTGCCCATTATCATATTGTTGCTTGTGGGAACTTGCTGTTTGCAAATTGGCTGCCGCGTTTCCTATATTACAACAGTGACTACACTCCAAAAGTACTTAATTGGCTGTAAAATGTTTTGAGACATCCCTTGGTCATGAAAGACGCTATATAAAAGCAAATCTTTCTTTTATTTTAGCTGCAGTGTTTAACAAGGATTTGAGCACACCATTGAGGGATAGATGTACAAGCGGCTTACAGGATATATTATGTGTTCGCTGGAATGTCACCAGTAATATGGCATTGGAATTGTGCAGAAATACTTAATATGCTAAGGCTAGGTGCTAACAGTGTGCAGGATAATCTGTTGCAGGTAGACAGGGTAAAGTATTATTGTGATGGAATCGGTCATGATTGAATCATTCAACTTCCTGTTGTAAACAAGACGGCACAATCTAGATTAAAAATGGGCCCGATTGAATTGAAGATGATAGAAATTTATTTGAACGAGAATGGCTGAAGAGAGCAATCCTATTCAATGGAATTATTGTTGTAGCTTTGCTAATTGTTACTTTCCCGGGGGAATTGGAGGGATGATTGAGGGAAGGAATTTTGCACGGGATGAATAACATGAAGGATATGCAATTAGACTAAATGGCTTGATTTTGTCTTGATTATGTTATTCTACTCTGGCGCTAGCAATGTGTGAGGTGTAAGTTTTTCCAATTTAGTGCGGTCTATACAGCCCTGGAATTAACAATCCCTATTGTTGCTCTTCAGCACCAGGATATCAACGCTTCGTCCAGCAGCCCAAATCTAAATTTAGGAACATTGATCCTCACGACTTTCCGTCCTTTAAAATGAATGGCAGATAATTGATGTCTGCTGGTCGCTGAATTTGCGACGTGCTGTATCGCGTATCAAGATCTTACAACCCGGTATTAAAAAGGAGAACCTGAACGCCTGTCACTCTCCAAAATTGTGCAACGCTCTTATCTTGATACCGACCCGAAAATATTTATTTTGTTTGCTCGAACATAGAATGACTGATTAGTTTGACTAACAGGCATTCTGTTCATGCTGCTAGAGGTTTCTCACGAGGAGATTATGTTGATACAACTGCAGCCGCGGAGGAAAACACTGCCGTGCAGTTTAGTTGCTATTGCAACGTGGTTCTCAATTTACATCGGTGCCTGGATGAAATAATATTCGGTCTGGCAAAATTGGCAACATCTAAATAATTTACACAGAAGTTCATAACAACTGTCAGTTTCAACTTCAGTTTTTTCGAAGAACATTTATGTGGCTATTACTTCTTACATGCTGGTGATAGGAAAAACGGACGTTGATCCTGATTCACCTAATTCTAGGCTCCTTTTCAGATCAGTAACATCCGCTCTAGGCCTGCAACATGGATGCGGCTGACCAATTTGAATAGGCGTTGCATAACATCTGATACCTTTATGGCTATTGGACATGATATCATAGAAACATAGAAACATAGAAAATGGGTGCAGGAGCAGGCCATTCAGCCCTTCTAGCCTGCACCGCCATTCAATGAGTTCATGGCTGAACATGAAACTTCAGTACCCACTTCCTGCTTTCACGCCATACCCCTTGATCCCCCGAGTAGTAAGGACTTCATCTAACTCCCTTTTGAATATATTTAGTGAATTGGCCTCAACTACTTCCTGTGGTAGAGAATTCCACAGGTTCACCACTCTCTGGGTGAAGAAGTTTCTCCTTATCTCGGTCCTAAATGGCTTACCCCTTATCCTTAGACTGTGACCCCTGGCTCTGGACTTCCCCAACATTGGGAACATTCTTCCTGCATCCAACCTGTCCAAACCCGTCAGAATTTTAAACGTTTCTATGAGGTCCCCTCTCACTCTTCTGAACTCCAGTGAATCATATGTAACTGAGTACCGTATTAGATCCATGCAATTTCACGCAGACAAATTAATTGGGTGATTACGGCAGAATTTACTGAGCGCAGCACGTGGCTTATCGCAAAATCGCGGGTCCATAATGTTCGTCCATTAATGGTAACAGATGTTACACCCACAAATTTCCAGAGGGATGTTCGCGACATGAGAACACATATGGTAGCAATGGAGTCTAAATTCAATCCATTGTTTTGGAAAGAAGGAACTGTAAAACGCAGGGAAGTACAGCAGCAGAAAATACATTGCAGTCCATGTCATCCTTCTCACAAAATAATACAATTTTTCACTTTTTCAATAATGTCTGCCTCCACTGATACGCTGGTCATCTTGTTGCAAATGCTCTGACTAAAATATTTCAGTGGATCCACCTTTCGGAACCTTCCATTTACTAAGTTTCAGCTGTGAAGTCATTTTGATGGAGATGGTGGCAATCTGGAATAAACAAATCAGTTTGAAATCTCTCTCTTTCCTGAAAAACATAGTTGTACTTTACATTAGTTGAACCTTGCCTTCTCCGGAGGAAACGGTCTGAGGGACTACACTTTTTTTTATATCTCATTTGCCTTACGCTAAGTATTTGTTTATTTACCCCTTTCTCCATGCATTGAAGGCCATGCAGAATATACCTTGCTTAAGAAATGTAACTATGAAGTAAGTTCACAGAGTCAGACCTAGAAATTGGTCTCGGGCTGTGGCACAAAACGGGTTGTATTCGATGGCCACCTGTTATAAGCAGTGCCGGATATTCAGTTCCATTGCACTGCCTATAAGGAGATGAGGAAAAGTGGAGGGCAGAGAAACCCAAGGCAAAGAACAAAAAGGGCCACTGTACAGCAAAATTCTAAAAGGACAACAGGTGTTAAAAAAACAAGCCTGAAGGCTTTGTGTCTTAATGCAAGGAGTATCCGCAATAAGGTGGATGAATTAACTGTGCAAATAGAGGTTAACAAATATGATGTGATTGGGATTACAGAGATGTGGCTCCAGGATGATCAGGGCTGGGAACTCAACATCCAGGGGTATTCAACATTCAGGAAGGATAGAATAAAAGGAAAAGGAGGTGGGGTAGCATTGCTGGTTAAAGACGAGATTAATGCAATAGTTAGGAAGGACATTAGCTTGGAGGATGTGGAATCTATATGGGTAGAGCTGCAGAACACTAAAGGGCAAAAAACGTCAGTGGGAGTTGTGTACAGACCTCCAAACAGTAGTAGTGATGTTGGGGAGGACATCAAACAGGAAATTAGGGGTGCAAGCAATAAGCGTGCAGCAGTTATAATGGGTGACTTTAATATGCACATAGATTGGGCTAACCAAACTGGAAGCAATACGGTGGAGGAGGATTTCCTGGAGTGCATAAGGGATGGTTTTCTAGACCAATATGTCGAGGAACCAACTAGGGGGGAGGTCATCTTAGACTGGGTGTTGTGTAATGAGATAGGATTAATTAGTAACCTCGTTGTGCGAGGCCCCTTGGGGAAGTGTGACCATAATATGGTGGAATTCTACATTAGGATGGAGAATGAAACAGTTAATTCAGAGACCATGGTCCAGAACTTAAAGAAGGGTAACTTTGAAGGTATGAGGCGTGAATTAGCTAAGATAGATTGGCGAATGATACTTAAGGGGTTGACTGTGGATGGGCAATGGCAGACATTTAGAGACTGCATGGATGAATTACAACAATTGTACATTCCTGTCTGGCGTAAAAATAAAAAATGGAAGGTGGCTCAACCGTGGCTATCAAGGGAAATCAGGGATAGTATTAAAGCCAAGGAAGTGGCAGACAAATTGGCCAGAAATAGCAGCGAACCCGGGGACTGGGAGAAATGTAGAAAAGAGGAGGACAAAGGGTTTGATTAGGGCAGGGAAAATGGAGTACGAGAAGAAGCTTGCAGGGAACAGTAAGACGGATTGCAAAAGTTTCTATAGATATGTAAAGAGAAAAAGGTTAGTCAAGACAAACATAGGTCCCCTGCAGTCAGAATCAGGGGAAGTCATAATGGGGAACAAAGAAATGGCAGACCAATTGAACAAGTACTTTGGTTCGGTATTCACTAAGGAGCACACAAACAACTTTTCGGTTATAAAAGGGGTCAGAGGGTCTAGTAAGGAGGAGGAACTGAGGGAAATCCTTATTAGTCGGGAAATTGTGTTGGGGAAATTGATGGGATTGAAGGCTGATAAATCCCCAGGGCCTGATGGACTGCATCCCAGAGTACTTAAAGAGGTGGCCTTGGAAATAGTGGATGCATTGACAGTCATTTTCCAACATTCCATTGACTCTGGATCAGTTCCTATCGAGTGGAGCGTAGCCAATGTAACCCCACTTTTAAAAAAAGGATGGAGAGAGAAAACAGGGAATTATAGACCGGTCAGCCTGACATTGGTCGTGGGTAAAATGATGGAATCAATTATTAAGGATGTCATAGAAGCGCATTTGGAAAGAGGTGACATGATAGGTCCAAGTCAGCATGGATTTGTGAAAGGGAAATCATGCTTGACAAATCTTCTGGAATTTTTTGAGGATGTTTCCAGTAGAGTGGACAAGGGAGAACCAGTTGATGTGGTATATTTGGACTTTCAGAAGGCTTTGGACAAGGTCCCACACAAGAGATTAATGTGCAAAGTTAAAGCACATGGGATTGGGGGTAGTGTGCTGACATGGATTGAGAACTGGTTGTCAGACAGGAAGCAAAGAGTAGGAGTAAATGGGTACCTTTCAGAATGGCAGGCAGTGACTAGTGGGGTACCGCAAGGTTCTGTGCTGGGGCCCCAGCTGTTTACACTGTACATTAATGATTTAGACGAGGGGATTAAATGTAGTATCTCCAAATTTGCGGATGACACTAAGTTGGGTGGCAGTGTGAGCTGCGCGGAGGATGCTATGCGGCTGCAGAGCGACTTGGATAGGTTAGGTGAGTGGGCAAATGCATGGCAGATGAAGTATAATGTGGATAAATGTGAAGTTATCCACTTTGGTGGTAAAAACAGAGAGACAGACTATTATCTGAATGGTGACAGATTAGGAAAAGGGCAGGTGCAAAGAGACCTGGGTGTCATGGTACATCAGTCATTGAAGGTTGGCATGCAGGTACAGCAGGCGGTTAAGAGAGCAAATGGCATGTTGGCCTTCATAGCGAGGGGATTTGAGTACAGGGGCAGGGAGGTGTTGCTACAGTTGTACATGGCCTTGGTGAGGCCACACCTGGAGTATTGTGTACAGTTTTGTTCTCCTAACCTGAGGAAGGACATTCTTGCTATTGAGGGAGTGCAGCGAAGGTTCACCAGACTGATTCCTGGGATGGCGGGACTGAGCTATCAAGAAAGACTGGATCAACTGGGCTTGTATTCACTGGAGTTCAGGAGAATGAGAGGGGACCTCATAGAAACATTTAAAATTCTGATGGGTTTAGACAGGTTAGATGCAGGAAGAATGTTCCCAATGTTGGGGAAGTCCAGAACCAGGGGCCACAGTCTAAGGATAAGGGGTAAGCCATTTAGGACCGAGATGAGGAGAAACCTCTTCACCCAGAGAGTGGTGAACCTGTGGAATTCTCTACCACAGAAAGTTGTTGAGGCCAATTCACTAAATATATTCAAAAAGGAGTTAGATGAAGTCCTTACTACTAGGGGGATCAAGGGGTATGGCAAGAAAGCAGGAATGGGGTACTGAAGTTGCATGTTCAGCCATGAACTCATTGAATGGCGGTGCAGGCTAGAAGGGCCGAATGGCCTACTTCTGCACCTATTTTCTATGTTTCTATGTTTCTATAATGGGTGGTTGATCCAATACCGTCTGTTTTCCGGCACTGCCTGAGACAAATTTCTAGGCTCCAGGGTTTTTCTGGGATGTGGTCAAATTTAAGGAAGGATATACTTGCATTGGAGGCTGTTCAGAGAAGGTTCACTAGGTTGATTCCGGAGATGATGGGCTTGACTTATGAAGATAGGCTGAGTAGGTTGGGCCTATACACATTGGAGTTCAGAAGCATTAGAGGTGATCTTATCGAAACATATAAGGTAATGAGGAGGCTCGACAAGCTGGATGCAGAGAGGTTATTTGCAGTCAAAGGAGAAACTAAAACTAGGGTCTCAGAATAAGGGGCCGTCCCATTTCAAACTAAAATGAGGAGGAATTTCTGCTCTGAGGGTTTTAAATCTATGGAATTTTCTGTCCCAGAGAGCTGTGGAGGCTGGGCCATTGAATATATTTAAGGCGGAGATAGACAGACTTTTGAGCGATAAGGGTGAAACGGGTTATGGGCAGCGGGAAGGGAAGTGAAGCTGAGTCCATGATCAGATCAGCCATAATTGAATTAAATGGCGGAACAGGCTTGAGGGGCCAGTGGCCTACTCTTGCTCCTATTTCTTATGTACTTATGTTTTTACTTCACTAAAAAAGGTGAAGGTCGCACTTTTTTCTGCTCATTCCCTCTTGCAAACACATCTCGAATGAAGCTATTGTGTGTACTAATATTTATAAATTATGTTATGCCTGAACTGCATAAAACACTCGTTGGGCTGTAGCTGGAGTACTGTGTGCAGTTCTGGTCACCACATTGCAGGAAAGGTGTGATTGCACTGGAAACGCTGCAGAGGTGATTTACAAGAATGTTGCCTGGACTGGAGAATTTTGGCTATGAGTAAAGATTGGAGATGCTGAGTCTGGTTTATTTTGAAAAACGGAGGCTAAGGGGAGGCCTAATTGAGCTGTATAAAATTATGAGGGGCCTGCATAGAGTGGATAGGAAGGAGCTGTGTCCCTTGGCAGAGGCGGTCACCAACCAGGGGAAATAGATTCAAAGTAATTGGGGTGAACTTTTGCGGAGATATGAGGGAAATCTCTTCATCAGATGGTGGTGGGGGCCAGGAACTGCCTGAAAGGGTGGTAGAGGCAGAAACATTCACCACATTTAAAAGGAATTTACATGTGCACTTAAAGTGTTGTAACCTACAGGGCTATGGTCCAAGAGCTGGAAAATGGGACACGATGGGCCGAAATGACCTCCTTCCATGCTGTAAATTTCTATGATTTTATGATTCTATGTTGCATTTGTTAGATAGATTCCTTCCTCCATCGCAGGATACATGGATCACTTCTGTGTTCAGAATGTTGACATGCACATTTGACAATTGCTAAATGAGTTGTTAAAGTTGTTCATTGATTTCTTGGTATAATCTAATGTCATTCCCAATGAATATCATAGGATCATTAAATAGTGCAGAAGAAGGCCATTTGGCCCATCTAGTCTACATGTCTCTTTCGAAGGGCATTACCGTTAAATCCACTCCCGTACTCTTTCAGCATATCTCTCTAATTTTTTCTCTTGGAAGTATTTAACAATTAGCTTTGAAGACGACTATTTGAATTTATATCCTCTACCCTATTTGGCAGTGCGTTCCAAATCTCAACCACTCGTTACAGTAAAATGTTTTTACTCAAATTGCCTCTGGTTCTTTTGCCAATCACCTTAAATCTATGCCCTCTAATTACCGATGCTTCGGACATTGGAAACAGTTTCTCTTTATTTACTCTGCCTAGACCCTTTCTGATTTTATACACCTCTATCAGCTCCCCTCTCAGTCTTCTCTGCTACAATGAGTAAAAATACCAGCTTCACTATTCTATCCACATAACTCTAATCCCTCATCGCTGGAACCATTCTAATAATTCTCTTCTGTGCCCTCTCCAAAGCCTTCACATCTTTCCGAAAGTATGGTGCCTAGACGAGCACACATTGCCCCAACTGGTACCAAACTCGTATTTTATATAGGTTTAGCGTAACTCCCTGGCTTTTGTATTCGATACCTGTATTTATAAAGATCAACTGAAATGTGTCTCTATTTTATATGCAGAGCTAGTGTACATATTTAACTTGTCAGGTGAAAGGAGTGGACAAATTATTTATTAAGTTCAAGAAATTAAAGTAAAGGCTGTGACAACCTGTTTGCTGATTTTTTATTCCAGATAAAAAAGTCATAAAAAGACCCAAAAGTAAGTGTTTTCAAATAATATCGATGGCCAGAATCTCCTGAGTACTTCTACTTCTCTAGTCGCTACCAGAAGCAACAGGAAAAATACCTGGTGCGGGTGAGGGGATGGTTGGGCATTGCTCTTGGGTATATGGACCAAATGGACTTTACTGGAATAGAAAATTGGGCAGACTGCCGATTCGCCATCACAAGCTTTACGCTACTCTTCAGGACCAATTTTACCTTTACCTTTGTGATTGTTTCTTCTGTCGATTAGTTCTAGGAAAACTGTAATAGATGGAATGTTTTTCCAAATTAACACGAGGAAAAACGGAATGGATGCCATTCGTTCTCTCCTCCAACCCCCCGCCACTCCCTTTGTTTTCCTAATTTACATGTTGTTGCTTCACAACATCATTCACAGTCTCAGGAAAAGCAAAAATATATATGGAGATGATGACCTGTTCTTCCTCCCCACCAGCACTCTTGACACACAGACCAGCAATATTTGGTGCAAATTCATATGGGACCCGAGGCAATGGATGTAAGAGCCTTCTTCAGTTTAACTTTTACAAGACTGGAGCAATTCTTTTTTGCTCAAAACCTCTCAATTCTATCCCATGTTTATACCCTTTTCCTCTGTTACTCAAACCAACTGAACCTTGGGTGCTGTTTTTGAACCTTCCATAAGGTTAAAAATTAGCAACTCAGCTACCATCCTATGCCCACCTGACAAGATTGTTCAGCTTTACCTCGCACACATCTTTGTCGCTTCTAAAACTGGCATGTAGGACTTTATTTCACGCAGGTTCAATTGCCTAAAGGCATTCCTTACTTAATGCTGAACGTCCATCCGAAATCCGTTTCAGCTCTATTGAGCTCATACTATCTTACGTTAATTGTTGCTTCCCTCACTCAGTCTTCGTCTGGCTTTCCAGCTGTTACATTTAGTTAAAAACTCTAGTCTTCATTTATCAATTCCTCTATGGTCTAAATTCCTCACATTTGCAGCCTCCTTCAGACCTACGTGTCAGAGCTCACCCTTGCACTTCTGAACAAAGTCAGCGCTTATCTTACTCAAATTGGTCCATCTATGAGTACAGAGAATCAGGCCCATGCATGGCTTGGATTTTCCACAGCATATGACCACTTACACACGTGACCCCAGGGATGCTTGTGAACCGCATGCATTCCTTGGATATGTGGGCCTTGAAGAGTGTACATGGTCATAATTGCTCTGCAAGTTAAAGGTTTCTGTATGCATTGTGATGCACATTTTAGCTTGACACATCGGGCCTGAATTCGCGCCCCCCACAGGCGTGTGTGAAGTGCGCATGCACCCATGGGTTCCCCACCATTTCTGGGTCGAGGTATGCGATGTGCATGCACCTAAACCTGGAATTTGCGATGTCAAGTATTCTCTTGACAGATTGCATGCATCCGCTACTAAAGGGCCTCTGCGGCTGGAGATTTGGGATATTTGTCCAACTTCTGCCCAGCGAATGTCCTTCAAATTCTTTTGACTGATAAAAGCAAGCATAAGGCCCGCTTTTATCAGCGTAAGACTTTTAAAGCACAGAATAAAACATTTTAAACATTTAAAATCCTCAGGTAAGTTTATTTTAAGAATCTTTCTTATATGTACATTTATTTTTAAAAAATAATTGATTTGTTTTTTAAAAATTAATTACATTTCATTTTGAATAATTTTGAATATGTCATGTCATTTTTAAATTTATCTTAAATGCTTTTGTGTTTTAGGGGATATTCCAAATTATACTTATGGTGATTCCGTACATAAGGAAGTCATGATGGGTTGGGCTGGCCCATGCTGGGATGCACGAGCCTCTATGCAGGCCTTCGCATTGAGACCCAGGAGCAGAAGTTTCCGAAACTCTGGGAAAACAGGAGAACATAAGAACATAAGAAATAGGAGCAGCAGTAAACCATACAGCCCCTCGAGCCTGCTCCACCATTCAATAAGATCATGGCTGATCTGATCATGCACTCAGCTCCACTTCCGTGGCCGTTCCCCATAACCCCTTATCATTTAAACAACTGTCTATTTCTGTCTTAAATTTATTCAATGTCCCAGCTTGCACAGTTCTCTGAGGCAGCGAATTCCACAGATTTACAATCCTCTGAGAGAATAAATTTCTCCTCATCTCTGTTTTAAATAGGCGGCCCCTTATTCTAAGATTATGCCCTCTACTTCTAGTCTCCCCCATCAGTGGAAACATCTTCTCTGCTTGTCAAGCCCCCTCATAATCTTATACGTTTCGCTAAGATCACCTCTCATTCTTCTGAATTTCAATGAGTAGAGGCCCAACCTACTCAAACTTTCCTCATAAGTCAACACCCTCATTTCCGGAATCAACCTAGTGAACCTTTTCTGAACTGCCTCCAACGCAAGTATATCCTTTCATAAATATGGAACCCAAAACTGCATGCAGTGTTCCAGGTGTGCCTCACCAATGCCCTGTATAGCTGTAGCAAGACTTCCCTGCTTTTATACTCCATCCCCTTTGAAATAAACGCCAAGATTTAATCGGCCTTCCTGATCACTTGCTGTACCTGCATTCTATCATTTTGTGTTTCATGCACAAGTGCCCCTAGATCCCTCTGTACTGCAGCACTTTGCAGTCTTTCTCCATTAAATAATAACTTGCCCTGTGATTTTTTTCTTCCAAAGTGTATGACATCACACTTTCCAACATTATACTCCATGTGCCAAATTTGTGACCATTCACGTAGCCTGTCTATGTCCTTTTGCGGGTTTTTTGTGTCCTCCTCACACATTGCTTTTCATCCCATCTTTGTATGGTCAGCAAACTTGGCTACGTTACACTCAATCCCTTCTTCCAAGTCATTAATCTAGATTGTAGATAGTAGGCGTCCCAGCATTGAACCCTGCGGCACCCCACTAGTTACTGATTGCGAACCAGAGATTGAACCATTTATCTGGACTCTCTCTTTTCTGTTCGTTAGCCAATCCTCTATCCATGCTAAAATATTACCCCAACCCCGAGAACTTTTATCTTGTGCTGTAAGCTTTTATGTGGCACCTTGTCAAATGCCTTCTGGAAGTCCAAATACACCACATCCACTGGTTCCCCTTTATCCACCCTGCTCGTTACACCCTTAAAGAATTCCAGCAAATTTGTCAAACATGACTTCTCCTTCATAAATCCATGCTGACTCTGCCTGACCGAATTTTGCTTTTCCAAATGTCCTGCTACTGCTTCTTTAATAATAGACTCCAGCATTTTTCCAACGACAGATGTCAGGCTAACTGGTCTATAGATTTCTGCTTTTAGTCTGCCTCCTTTTTTAAATAGGGGTGTTAAATTTGCAGTTTTCCAATATGCTAGGACCTCCCCAGAATCCAGGGAATTTTGGTAAATTACAACCAATGCATCCACAATCCCTGCCACTACTTCTCTTAAGATCATTTGTACATTTGTAGAAATTTTTGCAGTCGGAGGTATCCGTCCGCAAATTCTGGGTCATTACATCCATCTGCAGGAAATGTGCATTCACTGGTGGAGAGTTGGGTTATTTGCCCAACTACTGCCCAGCGAATGCACAAGGCCTTCTTTTACCAGCGTAAGTATTTAAATAAATACTAAAACACATTAGAAAAATAAATGAAGCATTCAAAAATCTTTAATATTAGTTCAGGTTCTTTTTGGCCCATTTAAAATGGGTTTACACTTATTTTTCAAAGAATTAAGGTTTTGTTTTAAATGTTTAATTACATTGTGTTTTAATTAATTTTAAACATGTGGTAATTTATTTTTATTTAGGTAGTAGGAAAAATTATTTTTTATGTTTATCTATGGGGATTCCGTACATAAATGGAATCCCCATAAACAATATGGCAATCCCCCTTTTTGATTGGTTGGGCAGGCCCATTTTACCCCAGAGACGCTTGTGAACCACATGCATCCCCTGGAATATGTGGACCTTTAAGCAGGTTCAGAAGTGAGAGTCTTTATAGGACCTGGGGCATCAGGTAAGGATGCATTTTATTGTGGTTCAGAGATATTCGCACGTGGGCAGCCTCCGAGTGTAATTTTAGGTCCATTGTTCATCTTCTTGTTTTACTCCTTGAATTATTGTTCTTCTTGCTCTTGTTCCTCTCTTCCTGCTCCTTGGTGCTATTGCTGAACTTCATCTTCCCATCTCCAGATTGTCGTGTGCGAGTGGATAACATCAGAGGAATGAAAGTACATAAATACATAACACCCAAACAATTTTAACTGAAACAATTGAAAATAAGTGAATCATTTTTTTTCTGTTGTACATATTGGATTAATATTCTGTGCATTTTTTTTACATATGATAATGGATATTTTAGGTAGCAGAATGCTACATAACAACTGGACAACACATTGGAAGCGCGCAATAGAATCAAAGACTGAAAAAGCACACAATGAGGCCATTGCTGGCTCTTGGAAAGAGCTATGTAATTAGTCCCACTACACTGCTCTTCTCCCGTGACCCTGCAATATTTTCCACTCCTAGCATTTATCAAATTCCCTTTTGAAAGTTATTGGTCCTGAAACTGCGGTTGCTGTCATGGTGTGCTCTCAGAGTACACCATCAGACTACCGTTGATATTGATCACAAGTTTGGGAGTTCCATATGTGATTGCACATGCGCTAAACCCCGAAATTGTGATCTTTCAATTTCTGCCCATTTCACCTACCCATTTTAATCAATGTGCTGGCGAAGTGTTGGGCTAATTGGCCACTTGCTGCATATTAATTACCCTATAAATTTTACACCCGTGAAAACGGGTGCAGGAGCATGTGGTACAGGGTCAGGTGAGGAATAAGAAAATAGTATTAATTGTCAGCTGCTGACTGACCTGTTGAGTGTCTCCAACATTTTCTGATTAAAAATTTATTGTCCACACACACAGCTCTTTTCATGGATCTAACCACATAATGGTCCTTAATTTGTGACTGGAGGCTTCCCACGGGGAAATGCCTCCGATCCGCAAATAAAATACCCATCATATCTGGTGGTCTGGGAGGTACCGAGATTTGTGGTTCAAAGACTCTCCAGACACCTGTGGGTAGAGGCCCATGTATACGCAGCTTGCAAAAGTCACTGGGATCACGTGGGGCAGCTCAATCACTAAAATAAGAGAATCCCCATTCATGCTAGTGGGGATTTCGTCTGTATGGATACCCCATAAGCCTGAATGGGAATATCCCAAAAATACTTGTACACATAAAATAACTAAATGAAAAAGTCCATTACAAGTTAATTAAAATGGCATTTAATTAAATATTTAAAACAAAAATGTAATTTTGTGCCAAATAATTTAACCTGTTTTAAAGGGGGTAAAATAAATTGACCTTATTGCACAGGGTGTTTGATGTATAAATGAATGATAACATTTTATTTTTATGTTTTATAAATCTATTATGCTGGCAAAAGCTGGCGTTATGAGTGATTTTTCCAGGCGTAAGAATTTCATGGGCAGTCATTGGGCAGAAGTTGAACATACAGCCCAACTCTCCACCTTTGGATGTCCTTTTCTCGCGGATGCATTGGATCTATCAAGAAAATTCTTGACAGATTGCAAGTTCTGGGTTTTCACGGACGCACTTCACGAGCAAAAACCCGGAACTTGCACTGCCTTTACGGGAACGTCAGCAACTCGTGTGCACCTGCAAATTACAACTTGGTGCAATTTTATATCGGGTGACGACTTGGAAATCTTTCCCGATGACATTTTGAAACCAGAAATTAAATACAGTAAACAACAGCAATAGGCACTGTATAGATTAAATGTATTGGTCGTGGAAGAGGTCGTCCTACACTCTATGCACTGTCGGAGGGGCAGTACTGAGGGAATGGGGACGCACTCCGGCTCCATTCGGCCTGTGTAACTTTAAAAAAAAAAATTGGAAATACTTTTAAACACTTAAACTTTTAAAACAACTTGGAAACTTTGGGGGAAATTTTTAACCGTGGAAGAAACTCTTCAAAACATCCGTCGGAACCCCAGTGGATAGCTAATGCCTGCCCCCCAACCAAGCCTCGGGCCATCCACCATCAATGGTGCTACTCAGCGCTGAGCTTGCGGCCAACACCTTGCCGTAGACAATTAGGCTTATACAGCAGTGCTGGTCTCCATTCGTCTTGGACCCCTTGCCACTGGACCAAGACCTTGCTCAGCTAAGCCCGTGTGGTTGCCGGTATGCAGCAGCCACCCCACATTAAAAGAACTCATGCACAGGCATTTTCCACTTCATTAATGTGAAGTTCGGAACCTGGAACGTCAGGACCCTCATGGACAATTCAAACAGCAACAGGCCGGAACGCCACACCACCATAGATGCCCGGGAACTTCGATGTTTTGACATTGGAATCGCTGTCCTAAGTGAGACCCGGTGGGCAGGGGAAGGCCAGCTCAAGGAACATGGTGGAGGTTATACTTTTTTCTGGAAAGGAAAACCAGAGGAAGAATGCCGCCTTCCTGGAGTCGGCTTCAACATCAAAAATGAACTGGTCAACTGGCTCAAAGACTCCCCCTGCAGGGTTAACGAATGCCTCATGACTCTTCACCTTATGCTATGTCAGAACCAATGCGCCACAGTCATCAGTGCGTATGCCCCAACACTCGATGCAATGGATGAAGCTAAAAAGGGTTTTTATTCCAACCTCGAGACATCCCTGTCCCGCATCCCCATGGGTAAAAAATTGATACTCCTCGGCGACTTTAATGCCACGGTCGGCAAAGACGCAGCCTTCTGGGGAGGTGTGATTGGCAGAGAGGGGTTAGGGAAAGCCAACTCCAGCGGTATCTTACTCCTGACAAAATGTCTAGAACACGAAATCTTCATCACCAACACAGGAGCTGACGACTGCTGGATGGACCATCGCCTAATCCTATCCATCATCAATATTAACATCGCCACAAAGCAGAGGGGACAGCAGAAGCAGTGTGTCAAAAAATTTTATGCTGGGGAACTTAAAGGCCCAGCTAAGAGAGCCCTCTACAGCCAACACCTCACAGCTAACCTGGCGTGCCTTGATGACCTTGAGATGGTGAATGCCCACAGTGCTTGGTCTGCCCTCCAGGCCTCCATAACCAGTGCCTGTGAAGAGACACTTGGTTACTCAACCAGAAAACACCAGGACTGGTTTGATGAAAATGATCAGGATATCCAAGAAATAATAGATCGTAAGTGCAGAGCATTTCTGAGCCTCAAGCAACAACCCAACTTGGGAGCTGCAAAGCAACATTTCAGACGGCTCAAGGCTGAGGTCCATCAAAAAATCCGGGACCGAAATAACAGGTGTGGATGGAGAAAGCACAGGAGATACAACGACTGGCTGACAGCCACGATATGCGAGGATTCTTCATCGCAGTCAAGGCCACCTACGTTCCAAACTCCGAAGGCCCCACCCCACTCCTGGCCAAGAACGGGGAAACACTCATCAAAGAAACTGAGGCTCTCAGGGTCCGCTGGAAAGAGCACTTAAAAAATCTCCTCAATCGAGACTCTGCCTTTGACTCAAGTGTTCTCAACTCCATCCTGCAGCACGCGACCCGCCACCACCTCAGTGAAAGCCCAATGCTGCACGAGGTAGACATAGCCATAAAACAACTCAAGAATGACAAGGCTATGGGTGCAGATGGAATTCCTGCTGAGGCACTAAAGTGTGGCGGAGCAGCGCTGTTGGTGCAGATACATGACCTCATCTCTCTCATTTGGAGGGAGGAGACTATGCCCGGAGATCTCAGAGATGCAGCGATCGTGACCATCTTTAAAAAGGGGGACAAGTCCGACTTCAGAAACTACAGGTGAATCTCCCTGCTATCAGCCACTGGGAAGGTTGTCGCTGTCCCCCTGTGGCCGAGGAGCTCCACCCGGAGTCACAGTGCGGATTTCATCCCCGATGGGTCAGAACGGACATGAGCTTTGCAGCGCAACAATTGCAGGACAAATGCAGGGAGCAGCACAAGCCCTTATACAGGGCCGCCTTCGATCTTACAAAGGCCTTTGACCCTATCAACCGTGAGGGCTTAGGGAACGTCCTCCTCCATTTGGATACCCCTCAAAATTTGTCAACATCCATTGCCTTCACCACGACGACAAGCAGGCCGTGATCCTTGCCATCGGATCCATTACAGACCTAATCCACGTCTGGACCGGGGTCAAACAGGGCTGTGCCATCGCTCCAACTCTCATCTCAATCTTCCTCGCTCCCATGCTCCACTTCACAATCAACAAGCTCCCTGCTGGAGTGTAATTAAACTACAGGACCATTGGGAAGCTGCTTAACCTACGCCGCCTCCAGGCCAGGTCCAAGATCACCCCAACCTCTGTCATTGAGCTAGAGTACGCAGACAACACCTGCGTCTGTGCACATTCTGAGGCTGAACTCCAGGATATAGTCGATGCTTTCACCAAGGCATATGAAAGCATGGGCCTTACGCTTAACATCCGTAAGACAAAGGTCCTCCACCAGCCTGTCCTCTCTGCTTATCACTACCCTGCAGTCATCAAGATTCACAGCGTGGCCCACGACAATGTGGACCACTTCCCATACCTCTTATCAACAAAGGCAGGCTTTGATGCGGAAATCAACATCGCCTCCAGTGCACCAGTGCAGCCTTCGGCTGCCTGAGGAAAAGAGTGTCTGAAGACCAGGCCTTCAAATCTACCAGCAAGCTCATGGTCTACCGGGCTGTAACAATACCTGCCCTCCTGTATGGATCAGAGGCATGGACGATGTACAGAAGACACCTCAAGTCACTGAAAATATATCTCCAACGATGTCTCTGCATGATCCTGCAAATCACCTGGGAGGATAGGCGCACCAACATCAGTGTCCTCGCCCAGGCTAACATCCCCAGCATTGAAGCACTGATCACACTCGATCAGCTTCGCTGGACAGCCATATAGTTCGCATGCCAGACACGAGACTCCCTAAGCAATTGCTCTATACAGAGCTCCTTCACGGCAAACGAGCCAAAGGTGGGCAGTGGAAACATTACAAGGACAACCTCAAAGCCTCCCTGATAAAGTGCGACCCCACCACTGACACCTGCGAATCCCTGGCCGAAGACCAACCTAGTTGGAGAAAATGCATCCGGAAGTGCGTTGAGCTCTTTGAATCTCAATGCCGCGAGCAGGAAGAGGTCGGGCACAGCCAGTGGAAGGAGCATGCGGCAAATCAGTCCCACCCCGCTTCTTCTGATGAATGTCTGTCCCACCTGTGACAGGTTCTGTGGCTCTCGTATTGGACTGTTCTGCCACCAAAGAACTCACTTTAGGATTGGAAGAAAGTCTTCCTCGATTCCGAGGGACTGCCTATGATGATGATGATGGTTTAAGTGCAACGTTTTTGTGTGCTTATGCTTTCACAACATATTACAATAAAAAAACGACTGATTAATCGAAACATTTTGTACTGGGGTTTGCTACTTTATGGGCACAATTCAAATAATGGAGCATCTAATCTAAAACTGAATTGAAAAGAACTGTATATCTAACAAATGCAGTATTATTATTTGCACATAGTTATGAAAGATCTATGATAAATGATATATCTGGCATAACTAAATTATATACCTGTCTTTTAAAATAACATTTCCAATTAAGAGTGAGTATTAATCAGCTTGGAGATTGTAAATATATGCCATTATGCCTTTTGACATAATTGCAACCTTTTAAAAAAAAATATCCTCTGTTTCCCGATTGGTTAAGAGTCAGTATGTGAAAGGTGCACAGTCCCACGCGATCCCAGGTATGCAAAACGTTGTGCCCTGGGAATACATGGGCCACTACGCTGCACACAACTCTGCAGCATTTGAGAGCAACTATTCGAATGTGTGGGTTCACATGAGGTAAGTGCGGACTTCATTTGAATGTTGACAACGTACTCCTTAGCTATGCTGCCAACCACTGATTCAGGGCCAATATTGAACATCCTTCCTTCACCCTTTTAGACAGTGTACTCCAGACCATAATAAGTCGTTGCGTCGATTTTTCCTCCTCATGTCGCCTCTGGTTCCTTTGACATTACCTTAAATGATATGTTCTCTGGTTACCAACCTATCTGTCACTGAGAACAGTTTCTTCTTATCTACTCTATTCAAACCCTTCATGATTTTGATTACCTCGATCAACTTTTCCCTTAAACTTGTGTGCTCTAAGGAGAACAACCCACTTTCTATAGTCCCTCCACATAACTAAAATATTTAATCTATGGTACCATTCTAGTAAATCTCCTCTGCACTCTCTCTAAGGCTTTGACATCCATCCTAAAGTGTGGTGCCAGAATTGGCCACAACACTCCAGCTAAGGTCGAATCAGTGTTTGGTAAAGGTTACGTATATCGTCCTTGGTTTTGTACTTTATTCCTCTACTAATAAAGCCAAGGATCCCATATGCGTTTTTAACAGCCATCTCAACTTGTGTTGCCACCTTCAAATATTTGTGCACATACACCCCAGATATCTCTGTTCCTGCATCCGCTTTAAAATTGTACCATTTACTTTACATTGCCTCTCCTCGTACTTCCTACCGAAACAAATCAATTCACATTTCTCTGCATTAAATTTCATCTGCCATATGTCTGCCCATTTCACTAGTCTGACTATGTTTTCCTGAACATAAGCAGCATCCGCAGTATTTTGCTTTTGTATGTTCTCCACAAGTTCTGTTACTATCCTCCTTATTGTTTCCTTCATTTCCTACTTTCCTTTCATCTGAAGACTTTGAAATTATGCCCATTATATTCACTTCCAGGTAAATAATATATGGCAGAATGAGCAGTAGTCTCAACACCGACCTCTGGGGAACACCACCACACATTTTCCTTCAGTCTGAAAAACAACCGTTCACCACTTCCCTCTGCTATCTGTCCCTTAGTCAATTCGGTATCCACGCAGCAACTGCCCCTTTAATCCAGAACATGCGCAAATATACGCAGGTCAGGCAGCACCTGTGGAGAGAGAAACCAAGTTAACGTTTCAGGCCCATGAATTCTCATCAGAATTTTGCAACGTTAGATTTGTAACAGGTTGGAAGCAAGTGCCGAGGCTTGGAAAGGGGAAGGGGAGAAAAGAACAAAAGAGAAGGTCTGTGATAGGATGGAAGACAGGAATGATCAAATTATAAACATTATGATAGTACAGAGGAAAAGTATTTTTCTCTTGTCAATCTAATTCTGTGGGCGTCAATGTTGCTAACTGGTCTATTATATGAGAGTAAATCAAATGCTTTTTCAAAGTTCATATACAAAGCATCAACTGCACAAACCTGCACAATGCTGACCATTACTTCAGCAAAGAACTCAATGGAGTTAGTGAAAAATGGTGTGCGTTTAACAAATCCATACTAGCTTTCAATTATTAATCCACTTTTTCCATGTGCCAATTAATTTTTTTACCAAATTACTACATCTAATAATTTTCGCATCACCTGTGTTGGGCTGATGTACCTGCCACTGCAGGGTTTGCACCGCTCTGATTTTTTGAGGAGAGATTGGCATTTTCAATCGTCCAGTCCTCTGCAATCACTCCTATATATAAGTCGGATTGGAAGCTTAAGATCAGAATCTCCATAATTTCCACCCTTACTTCCCTCAGCAACCTATCATGCATCCCATCTGAGCGCTGCAACCGTTTTGGTACCTCCTTTTAATCTATTGTTATCCTATCCAATTTATCCACTATTTCTTCCATTACTGGGCCATTAGTACCATCTTCTTTTCTCGTGAAGATAATGCAAAGTATATATTTAGTACCTCAGCCATGCCATCTATCTCCACAAGCAGATCTATTTTTCGATCCCTAATCGGCCCCATCTTTCCTTTGACTAGGCCTTTACTATTTATATATTGGCAAAACCCTTTTATATCATCCACTCATCTATTCTCAATTTCGCTGTGTGCCTCTTCTATTTCCTTTTGCAATCCTCTTTTGTACTTCATGGTAATCTACTAGCATGCAGACAGGATTGGCTAACTAACAGAAAAGAGAGTCGGGATAAATGGGTTTAATGAGTTGGATGAAGGGACCGAGTGTAATGTAACCATTTTGCTGATGATACACAGATGGGTGGGAAAGAAAATTGTGAGGAGGACACAAACAATCTGCAAAGGGATATAGAGGCTAAGTGTGTGAGCAAAAAATTGGCAGATGGAGTATAATGTGGGCAAATGTGAGGATATCCACTTTGGCAGAACAAATAGAAAAGCAAATTATAATTTAAATGGAGAAAAATTGCAAAGTTTGGGGTCCTTTTGCATGAAACAAAAAAAGTTAGTATGCAGGTACAGCAGTTAATCAGGAAGGCAAATGGAACGATGACCTTTATTGCAAGGAGATGGAGTATAAAAGCAGAGAAGTTGTGCTACAACTGTACAGAGTATTGCCAAGGTCACACGTTGAGTACTGCGTACAGGTTTAGTCTCCGTATTTAAGGAAGGATATACTTGCATTAGAGGCTGTTCAGAAAAGGTTCATTAGGTTGATTCCAGAGATGAGGCGGTTGACTTATGAAGTTGGTTTCAGTAGGTTGGGCCTATACACATTGGAGTTCAGAAGAATGAGAGGTGATCTTATCGAAACATATGATAAAGAGGGGCTCGACAAGGTAATGCAAAGAGTATATTTCCACTCATGGGGATAACTAAAACTAGGGGACATAGTCTCAGAATAAGGGGCCACCCATTTAAAACTGAGATGAGGAGGAATGTCTTCTCTCAGAGAGGTGTAACTCTATGGAAATTGCTTCCCAGAGGACTGTGGATGCTGGGTCATTAATTATATTTAAGATGGAGATAGACACATGTTTTAGTGATAAGGGAATAAAGGGTTAAGGGGAGCGGGCAGGAAAGTGGAGATGAGTCTATGATCAGATCAGCCATGATCTTATTAAATGGCGGAGCAGGCTCGAGGGGCCAGGTGGCCTGCTCCTGCTCCTATTTTTTATGTTCTTATGTCTTATGTTCATATTCAGCTTGGTTCTCTACTCAATTATGAACCCAACATTGATCATAAGCCTCCATTTTCTGTTTTATTTTAATCTCTATATCTTTAATCAGCCAGGCAGCTCTAGGCTTGGATGCACTTCCTTTATTCCTCGAGGGACCGTCTTTAGTATGTACCCAACCTATATCTGCTTTGAAGGCATACCATTGCTTGTTTATTTTTTACCTGCCAATCTTTAATTCTAATCCAGCTAGGATAAATCCTTGTTTAACTCACTGAAATTAGTGGTCCTTCAGTTGAGTAATTTCGGATTTGACTTTTTCTCATCCTCGTCCATCACTAGTCTAAACCTATTGTGGCTGAGCTTGAAATTGCGGTCTGAGGCTTCCCATTGGCGAATGGCACATAACCACAAGAAAAGTACACATTTATGGGCGCCTCCAGAGCTTCGAAGACTCACCCTCCAGGGCCTGCAGGCTATATTTGCATAAAGGCCCACGTGTTCCATGGGTGTATGTGTTTCGCCAGTCTCCCTGGGATGACTTTGGCCTGCCCAACCAATCACGAAGGGGAAATTCCTATTATGTTCTTGGGGATTCCATTTAAGCACCCCACTTAAATAAAAATATTCATCACATGTTGAACATTTATTAAAATACAATTTAATGAAACATTTAAAAGAAAAATTAATTTTGTTGAAGAAAATTTTGTTGACATTTTCAAAGTAGCCAAAAATAACCTAAACTAATTTGAAAAGTTTTTGAATTTTAAAATCAATAAAAACATTAATTAATATTTATCTAAACTCTTACACAAGTCAATAGAGGAATTATGCCTACTTTTACTAGGTATAAGAGCTTCGTGGGCTTTCACTGGGCAGTAGTTGGGCAAATAGCCCGACTCTACACCAGCAAATGTCGATTTCTTGGACATTCGTATGATCTGTCAAGCTGAAAGTCGACAGATCACAAATTCCGGGTTTTCATGCGTGATCATCATAAGCGGAAACATCGAACTTGCGGAGCACTTACAATGCTGTGCGTATGCGGTCATAGGCATCGGAAAATACGAGCCATTGTGTTTATGTTTCTGAAAGGCTTTACCACTAAATTTGGCCCACTTACCTCAGTTCATTTCCCAGAACATCCAGCACTGCTTCCTTCCTCGTTGGGCTGAAAACAGACAAATTAATAAGCTGTACTTGTACACATTTCAGGATTTCCTTCCCCTATTTGCCCTTTACAATCTTATTTCCCCAGTCTGCATTAGGATAATTGAAGTTCACCATTATCACTACTCAAACCTTCTTGCAAATGTCTGCAATTTACGTGCAAATATGCTCCTCCATGTCCAGCCCGATATTTGATGACGGATAGTTTACACCCAATACCGTAATAGTTGCTCTATTGTTCCTTAATTCTAACAAAATAGATCCTGCCTTTGAACCCTCATTTACATCATCATTTTATGGTGCTGTTAGAGCGGGGGTGGACAATTAATTGCGCTGAACCGTCACATATCAAGTTTTGGTGAGCTGTTGAGGGCCGCCTACCAATGTTGTTCCAATTGCGCGGTCCTGCTCAGATCCTGCCGCTGGAAGAGATACTGTGCATACACTACTGCATAGTGGCCGGCTGTGCAGCAAATTTAAATAGACCATGCGAGAAAAAAATAGAGCGAATATTGCATAAACTCAGATAGTAGCCTGATGCTATCTTACATACATAACATGTATTCGATTCTGCTTACAAATTAAGCAAATATAAATTTTGTGGTATGTTTTGGTCTCTCTAAATCAGTGCTGTGAAATAGAACTGTACCCTCTTTGATGCTGACACAGGCTCTAATGTGCCACCTCAGACATCTTTATGTCCCTCTGCAAAGATTACTAATGCCATCCAATTGGTGCCAGATGAAAACACCCTTGCAGTCAGACTCTGGTTGCTGGGAGAGGAAAGATGCAGCGCCGGTCAATTTCTTTGGTAAAAGGTTAGTTGAGATGAGCAGCCATGACTCCACTCTAAAATGGATAGAGCATATTCGAGTATGCAGTGCATTCTGGGTATGGACGCCCGCGTTGGGGCCCAGACTCACGCCACAGATCATTTACGATCGGGCCAGGGAGAATCGCTTTTGCAAATTATTAATTTGATTGAAGTATTGTTATGTTTTTTATTTGGCTACAGTTCGGGTCTGTCTCTGACCCATGAAAAGTGAAACTGGATGGACGAATGTGCAGCTCGTCCTCTGGCTCGTGTTCTACTTCTGTCCCATCCAGGGAGCTGGATAGAATGACTTGGCCGGCCGGTTATGTCCCGCGAGCCGTATTTTGCCCAACACTGTGTTAGAGTATGATTGATTAATGCTGACACTTCCCTCCTTTCATCCCTTCCCTATCTTTCCTGAATATAGCGCAGCGTGGAATATTACGAGCCCATTCCTCTTTTTGTCCGAGGAAGGTCTCCATTATTGCTAATATATCATGGACAAATCATGGTAAATAAGGTTGCTGAGCTGCAGGCACGCTAAACTTAATTTAGCCTGCCTCGCATACCGTCCAATCTGATCCGTCCTATTGCTGAAATACTTTTTCTTGTAATGATCTTTGTATTTCCTAGACCTCTGCGCACCTTGTATCCCTTCATCCTGGCACTACGCACCGAGCCAAATTAATTAAAAACCTCCCCCACAAGAGTAGCTAATCTCCTTGGGCGGGCATTGGCCCCAGCCCTGTTGAGGTGCAATCCATCCATTTTCTGCAGGTTTCTACTGGCTCAGAACTGGTTCCAGTGGTCTACGAATACCAACCCCTTACTCCTGCACCATTTGTCCTACCATGCTTCAATGCTCACTATCATGGGGTATTGGGTGTAATCAAGTAATCTTTGAAGACCTGCTTTTTAACTTCCTCCATAACTCCTGAGACTCTGTACAGAGGATCTCAACTATTTTGCTACCTAGGTTATTGGTAGAAACATTGAACAACATCTGTTTTCCTCTCGAACTCGCTGACTGTCGAATGCCGTTTGGCCACAGTATTTTTGCAATTTGCTGTGCCCACAGTGCCACGGGTATACTCCAGACTGCACATCTCTGAGGTGTCGTCACCCTCATTGGTATTCAGCACTGAAAACCGTTTTGAGAGTGCCGCATTCCAAGAGGATTCCTGCACTGCCTACCTGTTGCTACCCTGTCTGATGGCCACCCACTTGCTATGCTCCTGAAATCTATTTAGCAACGTGGTGATTATCGAACGCACGCTGCAAAAAAATAAAATATCAGCTTACCGAAAAGGAGTTTAGCAGTAACAAATGATATCAATTGCGAATTGATCAACTAATTAAGCAATATTTAAATATATGATGGAAGCTTCCGATATCATGACAGACCCGTGAAGCCTCGCATGGAACAGGAGGTTTGCTGTCACATATGTAGTATACCGAGTAGCACAAATATTGGTTCATTGCCTGTATTTCACTTAACATAGCGACGTTTTGAGCAGAAATGTCAGGATTAACACACAAATCTAATATAGTTATAGTAGTGATCCCAGTTCAATTTCATTCGTTGTTTATGAAGTTAAAAAGACTCACTGTTTAATAAGTCGAAGGAGACGTCTCCACAGGCTAGAAAAGACCAAGGGCAGTGGAACGAAACTGACATGATGGGGAATTGTAAAATAATACCAACCTTTGTCATTCGTTTTCTCCATTTAAATGATTTTCATTGTTCTTTCTCCAGCTACTCTCAAACTGGATCCAGATACTGCAGATCCACGATTTTTGTTGTCCAGCGATGAGCTCAGCGTCCGCTGGAGTGAGAATCCATGGACGCTCACTGAAAATCAAAAAAAGTATGTCGGAACCTATGTTGTATGGGGTAATAAAGGATTTACATCAGGAACACATTATTGGGAGATACTGGTAGACGAAGGGACTATCTGGTCCGTCGGTGTGTCGGCACAGAACCACATGACAAAAAAATGGTTGAGAGCATCTCCAGAGGAACAATACTGGACTGTGCTGCTGTGGAACATAGGGACAAAAATCAACGAAATAAGGACAATGGGCTCCTTCATCAAAATCATTCATCTGCGTAAGATCGGAGTTTCTCTGAACTATAATGAAGGGACGGTAACGTTTTACAACCCTGACACTGACTCCCCCGTTCACAAGTTCACTGGAAAATTTGTTTTTAACCTTTATCCCGTGTTTAGGTTTTTCTTTGCTCAATCCAAAAATCATTTTTTATCCTTAATCTAGTACATTCAAAAATGGCTGGTTGGATATACGCACCTGAAAAAATAACAATGGGCCAAAAGTTGCGGTTGGAGGCGTACCTCCGGAGTGCACCTCCGATCCACGAATCAATTACAAACTTACCTGCTGGCAGCAAGGCTGCAAAAACTTCCAGCTTTAGGTCTCGAGCAGGAGGGCAGCGTAATGGCCCACGGATCCCAGGTACACAGAGTGTGCAGAAGTTACCTGGAGTCCGTGCATCTAGTCCTCCAATCACAAAGCAGAATTCCATCTTAATCATTTTCGAAGGGAATCCCCAAATAAGATTTAATGGTATCCCGAAATCTAATGTAATTTAAGTTCAAAGAATTGGAATTTTATTCGTAATATCCTTCATTCCACCAACATCACTTAAATGTAATTTTCATATAACAATTTTGACATAATTGTAACTGTAATCCTGGCCAATGTTTACACAAAACTGGAACCATGCACAATTTCTTGTCAGTTGGAGAACAACTAGCATAAATCTGTGCAGCGATTGGTTTTCCATGGCCCACGTGGATGGCCTGTCAACATAGGCGTTGACAGACGACAAGTTCCGAAATTCGCGCATGTACAAGCGCATGTTGAAATCCTGAGCTTCGATTGTATTTCAAAAGAGGCATGACTGCATATACTGAGAGTACGCCACCAAAGCAATCAGAAAATCTGAGCCATCGACTTTCATCCTTAATTTTCATTGTTAGCCACCTCAGGTTGTTGCCTTCTCCTCATCAGTATTTCTATTAAGAGCTGATCTCTCAGTCCCTCGCTCTTTCTCTCCGAATCTATCTATCTATCTATCTATCTATCTGTTTATCTACAAAAGTAAAATACTGTGGATGCTGGAATCTGAAATAAAAACAGAAAATGCTGGGAATCTGAGGAGAGAAAAACCGAGTTATCGTTTCGGGTCGATGACACTTGGTCAGAACTGGCGAATGCCCGAAAAGATCACACTCGTCCTTTTACCTCCTCCCTTCCCACTATCCAGGGCCCTAAATACTCTTTTCAGGTGAAACAGCGATTTACTTGTACCTCTTTTACTTTAGTATACTGTATTCGCTGCTCATGATCTGGTCTCATCTGCTGTGAGGAGAACAAGCGCAGATTGGGTGACCGCTTTGTGGAACACCTCCGTTCAGTCCATAAGTTCACCCCTGAGCTTCTGGTTGCCTATCGTTTTAATCTCCACTCCATCCCCACTGTGAACCCTGCACTGTTCCAATGAAGCTCAACACAAGCTCGAGGAACAGCACCTTATCTTTCATTCAGGCACTTTACAGGCTTCTGAACTCAACATCGAGTTCAACAATTTCACTCCCCCCTCTCGAGCGTAAATATATATTTTTTCTTTGTCGCCAATGGTCATTATTCCACTATTCGCGCCCTATCTAGTCTAACCTTTTTCTAATTCCGGCCATTAACATTTCAATTCGGCTCATCATCCCTTGTGTCTCACTAATCTCTCCTGCCTTCCACAAATCTTTCGTTTTGTTCCTTCTTCCCCTCCCCCTTTCACTGCTTCTTAAGAATGTGTTATTTTCAAACATTCGCCAGTTTTGACGAAGTGTCATCGACCTGCAACATTAATTCTGTTTTTATCTCCACTGATTGCTTCCTTCCGTCCATCCACCCATCCACCCATCCATCCGTGTGACTACACTTGGAAAAAGCCCAGCGATGGAGAAAGGTACTACATAAATGCGTCTTTCTTTCATATAGAATGTTGGCATGCTTTGCAAAGGGGCTGGAATACAAAGGGGAGGATTTTATTGTTCCTTTTATATGGAGCCTTGATCAAACCCAATCCGGAGTACTGCACTCCGGTTTGTGCATCGCTCCTCAGGAAAGATATATTTGCCTTGAATAGGGTGCAGTGCAGTTTCAACACATTAATACCAAAGTTTGCAATCTGAGGGCAGGTTGCATCAATGTGGAGTGTATTCTCATGCATAGGAGATTGAACGATAATCTGATTGAGGTGATTAAAATGTTAAAAGGGTAATTATTGCAAAACAAATTATTCTGGTTTGGGAAAGGGGGATCAAGAACAACGGGGCATAGTCTTAAAATTAGAGCTAGGTATTGCAGAATCGAAGTCAGGAAACACTTGAAAGGCTGTAGCATGCTCGGCCTATTGGACCTTCCAGACTGAGCTCGTTAGATGTCTGTAAGGTACGAATATCAAGGGATATGAAGTGAAGGTGGATAATTGGAGTTGACATGCATGATCTGCCATGATCTAATTGAATCCCAGGGCAGACCCGATGGGATGAATGACCCACTCCTATTCTGAATGTTTCTGTGTTCTATTTCTATCTCCTGACTCGTATGATATTTTCTACATTACAACTGTGACTACCCTTGCAAAAGCCCAGTGATGGAGAATGGTACTATGTAAATGCAAGTCTTTTCTTTCTTTCTTGCTTTCTTGCTTTCTCTCTCGCTTTCTCTCTCGCTTTCTCTCTCGCTTTCTTTCTCGCTTTCTTTCTCTCTTTCTTTCTCTCTTTTCTTTTCTTTTTTTCTTGAAATAAGTCGTCGGAGTACGAACACTCAAGTTGTCTCTTTGAAATTCTTCTCTATGCTATTTGAACGAGAGGTGAAGTCGTTCAATTTAAATGAACTAATGTATCCTCAAAACGGCTCAAAGTAGCTGAATGAATTTCAAGTGATTTCTATCCTTTTCTTATCTTATCTGTAGTATTCATTTTAATGAATTGTAAACATTGGTACAATAACATTTTATGTGTTTTTATCCTTCTGTATTAATTAGAATATAACAATGCAAACAGAGTGTAAGAATTAGGCCAAGACGATGTATATGAAATATACATTGTATTAAAAATGCCGTCAACATGCTGTGCAAATGTTGACAGGAGATCTAGCGACACTTTTTTACTGTCCCTTTCGTGCTTATATCAATATTGTGAGAATCTCAGTACATGAGCTTGCCATTTTGTACCTGATTGTCTGGTGCAGCATGCTGATAGGCAGGGCATCATTGTTTAGCATACAACTAGTGTCTATAATTCTCTTCTATACAACTCATGGAATCATACGACCATGATTTTATATGAATTAAGTCAAGTTTTTTTGCTCTTGTTATATACTTTTGCAATTCGTTCTTGTTTTACAATATTTACTGTTTTGATAATAGGGAAATATTCGGGGAAGAATCTGCTTCTGCACTTTCAGCTCACTCTGGAAGCTCAAATGGCGAAAATGCGTAATTTCAATTATCCAACCATTTAAAAAGTGAGGCAGGCATTCCCGTCTCTTTGCGTTGGGCAAATGGTTGCGCTAAGGACGGTAAAGACAGGGAAATCTAGTGAGGAATAGCACACATGAGAGATAGCGGTTTTTACTTTATTTAAGTAAATGGACCTATGATTTAATACGCCTCATTCAGGGCTTGACTTCTTCCACGACCGACTTTTCTAACTTGTTGATCTTTGATTACCTAATTTTTCCAAGCAGATAAGTAGGAACATCTCACCCAGTAAAGGAAAATCTAGGGCTGGTTGTACGCCATTTCATGTCAAAATCTTTTGCTATGTACCAAAATTATGGTGGCAAAATGGTTATGTTACTTGACTAGTAATCCAGACACCTCAACTAATAATGCGGAGACATGAGTTCAAATCCCACCATGGCAGCTGGGGGAATTTAAATTCAGTTAATGAAATAAATCTAGAATTAAAAAGCTAGTATCAATAATGGTGACCATGAAACTACCGGATTGTCAGAAAAACTGAACTGGTTCATTAATATCCTTCAGGGAAGGAAATCTGCTGTTATTACCTGGTCTAGACTATATGTGAATCCAGACCCAAAGCAATGTGATTGACTTTTAATTGGCCTAGCAAGCCACTCAGTTATACCAACCGCTACGGCAAAGTCAGCACTGTGGGAGTACCTTCACCATATGGACTGCAGCAGTTCAAGAAGGTGGTTCACCACCAAGGGCAACTAAGGATGGGCAATAAGTGCCAGCTTTGTCAGCTATGCCCATATCCCATGAACGAATAATTAAAAAAAGTGTGCAACAAAGCAAAATCCACACTTTGA
This sequence comes from Pristiophorus japonicus, assembly GCF_044704955.1. Lineage (NCBI taxonomy): Eukaryota > Metazoa > Chordata > Chondrichthyes > Pristiophoridae > Pristiophorus > Pristiophorus japonicus. Next base: position 25,059,976 of record NC_091995.1, on the reverse strand, counting down.
CCATTAATACCCAGGTGCGCATGTCATGTCCAAGTTCAGGTTGTCATGATATGTGGTCACATTCATGTCAACATGTAAGATTGAAGCAGCGTATGGAAAACCACGAGTAGATTTTCAACTGAGCTCCTGGGTGTAAAACTAGCATTGCAGGCCCATTGACTAAACTCATTTTCATTTCTGCAATGACTGGAGAGTGAAACCATATGCTCTCTATAAATGGATGTGCATCTATTGTTTTATGCCCTGCTGCAAGTTGAAAATATACACCCTGTATATTAACCGTTGTCTAAAACGATGTAGTTGCTATTCCCCCTGATAATTTTGTATTTCAAAAAATGTATATATTAATCAACTTGCCCGTGGGCAATGCCACTGGAAATGTTCAAGCAAAATATTAAAATTGCAGAGTTCTTTTGATTATCACTGTAGTGATATATGGAGTAATGAAATAATGCCAATTAAATTAGTATAAATAAGAAAAAAAACTGTGTGACTGGTAATGGCTGCAATTCACGTTTTGGCGGTAATGTTGTACAATCACTCCTTTATTTGGAATAACTTGCACCAGCAAGAATGAAATAAAGAAATGGCTTTCTGACTTGTTCTCTTGAGTCTTCCATAACTAAATAAATCGTTGTGCTGCCCATACGGTGTTATCGTTTAATTCTGTGCATTTGGAAATAAAGAATTGCAAGTCTATAGCGATGTTCACGACTGAGGACATTGCGTAGCACTTCACCACCAATGAAGTATTTTTCAAGTGTGGTCATTGTTATCATGAAATGAAACACATCAGCCAATTTGCACACAGCAATATCCCACAGGCAGTGATGACATGAATAACCAAACTTTTTTTTGTGCTCTCGGTTGAGAGAGAGATGTTGGCCAGTGAACAGGGTGATCTCCCCCATTTTTATTCGAATAGTGCCATGCCAAGAGGGCACACTTGGTATAATGGATCTTTCGAAAGGCAGCAACTTCAGCAGTGGAGCGCTCCCTCAGTACCATATTGAAGTGTCAACCTGGAACATGTTGTCAAGTCCTGGAGCAGAGCTTGAACATACGACATTCTAACTCAGAAATGAGCGAGCTACCATGAAGATACTTACTACATTAACTATTCCTTGGAACTATTACAAAACTACAAATATGACTACACTCCAAAAGTCCTTCATTGGCTGTATTTCATGTTGAGATGTCCGGTGGTCATGAAAGGTGCTATATAAATGCAAGTCTTTCTTTTTCTTTTTGTTACCTCACTGACTAGATTTATGGAAAGTAAATATTACATTACCCACAGCGCAACATGAATCAATGTGCTGCTTTGCAATTTACAGCTCCATGTGCTATTACTTTTATTTTATATTGCTATTAAATTATCTAGTTTCCTTCCACTTAACCATCTCTTTCATACTCTATCGCTCCTAAATACATCATTAAAGTGCAACTTCAACCAGGAATAATGAATTAAGAAAAATGGTTAGTTATTTAACTGGAAAGATGGATGGATATTAAACAGATATATTGTTGTATTCCTACTCTAGATTTATAGCTACAAAGTCGAAGGTTTTGTGTTTATCAGAGAAGATCATTTATGACTGCTCTGGCTTGCTTTAAACTATGGGGAACAGAGGCCATTCTGAAGGGAGTTTCTGGAGTGACAGGCAACCACCTCACAGAATAAATGTATGGTGAAGATCTGGTATAATGTATGGTACTCAGCAAAACTTGATGCGTTGTAGGCATTTTGCTTTTTGCTGGGTGATGATGGTGCCTTCAAAGGTGGCAACAATTGGTCGGGAGAGTGCCCTTTAAATGCCAACTGGAATGGTAAAGGGAAAATGAGCTCTGAGATATTTAGTGGGCGTTCGGTCAATGGCCTTGCAAAGGTTGAAGAAAGTAGGTGAAATATAGGGGCAAAAACTGGTAGAATTTTAATTCCACAATCCACGACATCATTATCAAGTAAAGCCAAACCGCTCACAATTTCCATGTGAGCATAGCTTTTAAAGCACAGTCATTAGAAACATCTCAAATTCAGATATGCAGAGACACATCTTCTACTTGATATGGATCATAAAATTGTCTTTTCGGACTGCTGGCCAGCTAATAAACCGATTTCTATGCAAAAGTTTCTACCAGTACGTGAAAAGAAAAAGATTAGTGAAGACAAATGTAGGTCCTTTACAGACAGAAACGGGAGAATTTATAATAGGGAACAAGGAAATGGCAGAACAATTAAATAAATACTTATTTGTGTCTTCACGGAAGAAGACACAAATAACATTCCAGAAAGGCTAGGGAACCAAGGGTCTAGTGAGCAAGAGGAATTAAAGGAAATTATTATTAGTACGGAAATAGTGCTGGAGAAACTAATGGGACTGAAGGCCGATAAATCCCCAGGGCCTGATGATCTGCATCACAGAGTACTAAAAGAGGTAGAAATAGAAATCGTGGATTCATTGGTTGTAATCTTCCAAAATTCTATAGATTATGGAACAGTTCCTGCAGATTGGAGGGTAGCAAATCTAACCCCACTATTGAAAAACGGAGGGAGAGAGAAAATAGTGAACTATAGACCAGTTAGCCTAGGGGAAATGCTCGTCTATTATAATGGATGTGATAATGGCACACTTAGATAATATCAACGGGATTATACAAAGTCAACATGGATTTATGAAAGGAAAATCATGTTTGACAAATCTACTGGAGTTTTTTTGAGGATGTAACTGATGGAATAGATAAGGGAGAACCAGTGGATATAATGTATTTGGATTTTCAGAAGGTTTTTGCTAAAGTTCCACATAAGAAGTTAGTGTGAAAAATTAAAGCAGATAGGATTGGAGTAATGTGCTGGCATGGATTGAAAATTGGTTAACTGACAGGAAACAGAGAGTAGGAATAAACTGGACATTTTTGGGGTGGCGGGCAGTGACGCGTGAGGTACCACAGGGATCAGTGTTTGGGCCCCAGCTATTCACAATATATATAAATGATTTGGATGAGGGAAGCAAATGTAATATTTCTAAGTTTCCTGATGACACAAAAATAGGTGGGATTGTGAGTTGGGATGCAAATATGCTGCAAGGCGATTTAGACAGAGTGAGTGGGCAAACATATGACAGATGCAGTATAACGTGGATTAATGTGAAGTTATCCACCTTGGTAGGAAAACATAAAGACAAAGTATTATATAAATGGTGATATCTTTGGAAATGTCTATTTACAAAGAGACCTGGGTTTGTTTGTACACCAGTCATTGAAAGCAAACATGCAGCTGAAGCAAGCAGTTAGGAAGGCAAATTGTATGTTGGCCTTTATTGCAAGAGGATTTGAGTACAGGAGTAAGGATGTCTTACCACAGTTATACAGATCTTTGGTGAGACCACACCTGCAGTATTGTGTGCAGTTTTGGTCTCCTTACCTAAGAAAGGATATACTTGCCATAGAGGGAGTGCAGCGAAGGTTTACCAGACTGACTCCTGGGATGGCAGGATTGTCGTATGAAGAGTAATTGGACCGACTAGGTCTGTATTCACTAGAGTTTAGAAGAATGATAGGGGATTTAATTGAAACGTATAAAATTCTGACGGGGTTGGACAGACTGGATGCGGGGTGAATGGTTCCCCTGGCTGGGAAGTTTAGAACAAGTCTCAGGAAATGGGGTCGGAAATTTAGGACCGAGATGAGGAGAATTTTTTTCACTCAGAGAACCTGTGGAATTCTCTACCACATAAGGCTGTGGAGGCCAAATCACTAAATATATTTAGGAAGGAGATAGATAGATCTCTAGACACAAAAGGCAAACGGTTATGGGGAAAAAGCAGGAATATGGTGTTGAGATAGAGGATCAGCCATGATCATATTGAATGGCGGTGCAGGCTCGAAGGACCGAATGGCTTACTACTGCTCCTAATTTCCATGTTTTTCTGTTTCTACATTTCTATAAGCGATGGTCCATCCTTGGCATATGGGTAATTTTAACTTTACCGATACTGTAAACCCCGCAGATATCGGAGCAGCCTCCCACGATTTTCACTTCCGTTGTCTTCAATGGAAAGGAAAAGCAGGCGATGTTTATAACGTGCAGCCGATCTGATATCACTCTTTTTATTCTATCGACAAAAGTGTAACTTCACCACCATCAGTTTTCGGCGCTGTATGTTAAAAATATACCCCAATATTTTAGCATAAATAGTTTAGTTGAATATGAATGCCAAGAGCCCTGCCTGTATCCTTCAGCCAGGTGGGTTAAAACATGCATTAAAGAACTGTCCTCCTGTTATATGTCTTTCCTTTCTATTAACTTTAATGCAAAGGAAAATACTAACATGTGTAACAGGCTGTTGATCCGCCTGGTTTTAGTGCACCACCGAAGTTTAAAGTTCTTCTCTTCATGGCTATTCTGCACATCTTATACTGGGATTCAGTTAATGGGTGCGACACCTGAACATGACATTCAAAGAGCATCATGACCGACACAGAGGAAGAGCGTGTGACATCCCATCTGCTTGTAGGCCACTCTTGTCTGTGTAGTTGCCAATATTAATTGTAGCATAATATGGAACATAGGAACTGCTAGAAGATAAAAGTGTGGTGTCGATCTAGTTCACCTTGTGCCATCCTGTTAGTCATACGCTGCAATCATAATGGTGTTAGTGACTAAGTACAGCAATCAATCTCTGTCAATTATTTTACAACAGACAAAGAAATAGCAACAACAACAACGTATATAGCGCCTTTAACATAGTAAAACGCCCCAAGGCTCTTCACAGGAGTATTATAAGACAAAAAAATTGATACCGAGCCACATAAGGCTAAATTATGGCAGATGACCAAAAGCTTAAGCAAAGAGGTAGGTTTTAAGGAGCGTCTTAAAGGACGGGAGACAAGTAGAGAGGCAGAAATATTTCGGGAAGGAATTCCAGAGCTTAGGGCCTAGGCAACAAAAGGCATGGCCACCAATGGTCGAGCGATTATAATCAGGGATGCTCAAGTGGGCAGAATTAGAGGAGCGAAGATATTTCTGGGGCTGTGGGTGTCATATATGTATACTCTGTGTATATACTATGCTGGTACACTAGATGGTGCAACTGTGGGAGGCCCAGGCAGGAGCTGGTCATGACGTTGCTGCCTCACTCTCCAGTTACAATAAAGAGACTAAGGTCACAGCAGTTCAAGTACAGCACTAGGCCTCGTGGAGTTATTTTACAGATTATTAGAAACATATTAACTGGCAACGAGTACAGATCACAGACTTAATGCAGAAATGGCTGCCATTGGTAGTTTACAAAACTTCGCAGAGGGTGAAGACTTTACTCGGGTTTCGCTGACCAGGTATTGCTTCTACACACACCGCCGCACTGAGGGCTAGGATTTAGTGAAATATGTCGTAGACCTACGAAGGCTCGTGGAACCGTGCGAATTTTGCGAACTCCTGAACAATGTGTTGCAGAACGTTTTCGCGACAGGGCGGGACATGAAGCAAATCATCATCTTAAGCCAGGCGTTCACGACCTCAATGTTGAGATTCTCCCAGAATCAAAACTCACTGGCAAGTACTGTGCATAAAATAACTGTTGATCAAAGAATTAGTCCGACTCAGAGTCCACCAAGGAGTGTAAATGTGAATCGTTTAACATGCTGCCATTGCGGGGGTAACCATTGGGCCCGTCTGTATCGATTCAGACACTATGTGTGCAAAGGCTGCAGCTAAAAGGGCCACCCACAGCGAATATGCAGAAGAACTGCGACTCAAAACGTGACAGAGGAGTCGGCAGGAGGTTTACGATCCAGCAAGGATCATAAAGTAGGGCTGGTCAGCGGTCCCGAGAGAAATGCAAGACGAGATAAAGCCATTTCACCATCATAACGACAAAATGTCCAACCAATCGGATTGCCTCGTGGGGCAACCGCGTCGTCCTGCCAAAAAAAAGGCAGGGTAACCTTCATATGCGACCTACACAGTGCCCACTCTGGCATAGTCATGATGAAGGCTGTCGCCAGGTCCCACGTCTGGTGCCCGGTATTGACTCAGACTTCGATTTGTGTGAGCGCCAGTGCAACATTTACTCACAATTGAGCAATGATTCCAGGGAGGCTCCACTTAGTCTGTGGTCCTGGCCCTCAAAACCATGGTCCAGGATCCACGTAGATTATGTCGGCCCCTTTCTATGAAAAATGTTCTTCGTGGTAGTGGACACCTACTCTAAGTGGATCGAATGTGTAATAGTGGCATCCAGCACGTCCACCGCCACCATTGAAAGCCTCAGGGCCATATTTGCCACCCATGGCTTGCCCGACATTCTGGTCAGCGACAATGGTCCCTGTTTCACCAGCTCAGAATTCAATGAATTCATGACCTGCAATGGCATCAAGCTTGTCAGGTCTGCCCCGTTCATGCCAGCATCCAACCGCCAAGCGGAGCGGGCAGTCCAAATCATAAAGCATTGCTTGAAACGCATCATGGAAGGCTCCTTACAAACCCGCCTATCCCGGGTGCTGATCAATTATAGGACACGACCCCACTCGCTTACTGGTGTTCCCCTGCAGAGTTACTAATGAAATGTGCACTCAAAACCAAGCTCTCCTTAGTCCACCCTGACCTCAATGATCAGGTGGAAACCAGGCATTATCGGCAAAACACATACCATGATCCCGCATATGAATCATGCAACATCACTGTAAACGACCTGGTGTTTGTGCTGAATCATGGTCATGGCCTCAAATGGGTCGCTGGCACTGTTTTAGCCAAGGAGGGGAATAGAATGTTTTTTGTCAAACTGCTTAATGGACAAAAGTGCAGAAAGTATTTGGACCAGACCTGTCATGTATGTAACCTCTATGTAACACCACTGCAATACTGTATATACTTAAGCAATGCACACCTTGACCAAAGGGGGTGAACTTGTGGGAGACACTCCTTACCTGGTCATTCAGGTATATAAAGTGAGGTCCCATGCAGTGTCATAATTTCTTGGTCCTCTGAATAAAGGTTCAGGTCATAGAGTGACCTTGTCGATAGAATGTGCCTCGTGTGGCTTTTGTGCCATTGAGTAAGGACATTACATTGGCGATGAGAAACGGAAATCAACGACCCACGAGAATGGCCACCGGTAGCAAAGAGGAATGGTACTGTGTTGGTGAGGACTGGGACAATTGCATTGAGAGGCTCCAGCAAACCTTTGTCATGAAAGAATGGCTGGGAGATGCAGCAGCCGATAAGCAAAGGGCCCATCTGCTGACCAGCTGTGGACCTAAGACTTACGCACTCATGAAGGACCTATTAGCACCTGAAAAGCCGGTGGATAAAACCTTTGAAGAGCTCAGCAAACTAATCGGTGAGCACCTCAAACTGGCAAGCAGCATACACATGGCCCGACACAGATTCTATACCCACCGACGTCGTGAAGGACAGAGCATACTGGACTTCATTGCGGACCTCCGGCATTTGGCCAGCCTCTGTAAGTTCACAGATGCCTGCAGGGGGGAGATGTTAAGGGACTTCTTTATTGAGGGCATCGGTCATGCGGGGATTTTCCGAAAGTTAATTGAGACCAAGGACTTAACTATGGAAGCGACGGCGTTGATGGCTCAGAATTTCATGGCGGGGGAGGAAGAAACTAAAATAATATACGCGCGCAATTCTGCCTCCAACGCGACGGGAGATCAGGGAGTCAATATCAAAAACACGACTCAGAGCCCCGCAGGCAGGCAACGGCAGTTCGACACAACGCAGGCAGCAATAGACCCCAGAGAAGGTTTTCAACAGAGACAAGGGCAGGCTGAACGGACATTTATGCCATCACAGTGGACAATGCGGTCCGGGATGGGGCCATTGACACCCACTAACAGGGTACTCAAGAGCAGTCAAAGGGACAATCAGCGAAGAATGCCGGGTCACAGCTCCTTTGTTCACAACAATGGGAATCTCAGCTCATGCTGGAGGTGTGGGGGCAAACACTCTGCCAGGACTTGCAGGTTTCAACAATTTGTCTGCAGAAATTGCAATCCCAGTGGCCATTTAGCTCGAATGTGCAGGAAGCCTGCAACCAGGCTAATTTACGAGGCAGATGGACCAGAAGAGGGGTCTGTGAGGCAGGATGACTCTTGGGACAAAACAATGGACGCTGAAGGTCAGCTGGTTCATGTGGTAAACATTCACAGCTCATATAACAAAATGCCACCAATGATGATGAAAGTTTTATTAAATGGCATCCCTGTACACATGGAGCGGGACACGGGGGCCAGCCAGTCACTCATGAGTGTTCAACAATTCGAAAAGCTATGGCCACTCAAAGCCAGTAGACCCAAACTAGAATGCATTGAAACACAACTACGGACATATACCAAAAAAATCATTCCAGTACTAGGCAGTGTAAGGTTGCCGGTCACACACAATGGATCAGTGAACCGGCTGCCGCTCTGGATTGTCCCGGGCAATGGTCCCGCACTGTTGGGGAGGAGCTGGTTAGCTGAGATGAACTGGAAATGGGGGAATGTGCATGCAATATCATCTGTGGAGCGAAGTTCGTGCTCACAAGTCCTACGACAATTTTAGTCACTATTCCAACCTGGCGTCGGGACGTTCAAAGGTACCAAAGTAGTGATGCACATCACCCCGGACGCCAGACCAGTGCACCACAAAGCCAGAGTGGTGCTGTATGTGATGTGGGAGAAAATTGAGAGCGAATTGGACCATTTGCTGAGAGAGGCCTTCATCTCGCCCGTTGAATTCAGCGACTGGGCGAGCCCCATCGTTCCCATCCTAAAAGCGGATGGTTCTGTCAGGATCTGTAGCGATTACAAGGCCATTATTAGTCGGGTGTCTCTACAAGACCAATACCCGCTCCCGAGAGCAGAGGATCTTTTCACCATGCTGGCAGGCGGCAAGCAGTTTACCAAGTTGGATCTCACTTCAGCCTACATGAACCAAGAGCTGGCTGACGAGTCTAAACTATGGATCACCATCACTACACACAAGGGACTGTTCGTTTACAACAGGTGCCCTCTTGAAAAATCGGAGCCGCTGATCGAATGCCAAAGAAACATGGAAAGCCTACTCAAATCCATTCCTGCAACAATCGTACTTCAGGACGACATCCTCATCACGGGTCATGACAGCGAGGAACACCTCCACAACCTGGAGGAGGTGCTACGCCGACTGGACCGGGTAGGCCTGCGACTCAAGAAGTCGAAATGTGTGTTTTTGGTTCCTGAGGCTGAGTTCCTGGGCAGGATGGTTGATGCAGATGGGATTTGGCCCACCAAATCCAAAACAGAGGTGATTCGCCGAGCGCCCAGGCCCGGCAACACATCGGAGTTGTGTTCATTTCTGGGACTCTTGAACTATTTCGGGAACTTTCTGCCGAACTTAAGCTCGTTGTTGGAGCTGCTTGACGTGCTCCTGCGTAAGGTTTGTGATTGATTTTGGGGTGACTGTCAAGAACCGTCTTTTAATCGGGTGTGGAATTTACTTTGTTCAAATAAGTTATTGACCCTGTACGATCCCTGTAAGAAATTGGTTCTGACATGTGATGCATCGTCCTATGGGGTTGGGTGCGTGTTGCAGCTGAGTAATGCTGAGGGCCAACTACAACCTGTGGCTTATGCTTCCAGGTCACGGTATCAAGCAGAATGGGGATATGGGATGGTTGAGAAGGAGGGACTCGCATGTGTCTATGGTGTAAAAAAATGCATTAGTACCTTTTTGGCTGGAGGTTCAAATTAGAAACGGACCACAAGCCATTAACATCCCTGTTGTCAGACAGCAAGGCTGTCAATGCCAATGTGTCAGCTCGCATACAGTGATGGGCTCTCACGCTGGCTGCTTATGACTACTCTATCCAGCACTGGCCTGGCACCAAAAATTGCACTGACGCGCTCAGCAGGCTTCCACTGGCCACCACCAAGGTGGCAGCGGAACAAAGCGCTGAGATGGCCATGGCCGTTGATGCCTTTGACAGTGCATGCTCCCCCATCACAGCCCGCCAGATCAAAATCTGGACAAACAGAGATCCCCTCCTATCTCTGATTAAGAAATGTGTCCTGGCAGCCAGGTAGTCATGCCGCAGAGGAGCAGGGAGGCATTCATCAGGGAACTCCACAGCGAGCATCCAGGCATCGTGCTGATGAAGGCCATTGCCCGGTCACATGTTTGGTGGCCGGAAATTGATTCAGACCTGGAACACTGTGTTCGCAGGTGCACGACGTGTGCCCAGCTGGGTAATGCTCCGAGGGAGGTCCCGCTCAGCCCGTCGCCCTGGCCCACCAGGCCATGTCATGTATTCATGTAGACTACGTGGGCCCATTCATGGGAAAAATGTTTTGCATTGTGGTAGATGCATACTCGAAATGGATCGAGTGCATCATTTTGAATTCGTGCATGACATCCACCACTGTGGAGAGTCTACGTGCGGTCTTTGCAACCCACGGCTTGCCAGACATCCTTGTTAGCGATAATGGCCCATGTTTCATGAACTACAAAATCCGGGAGTTCATGTCAGGCAATGGCATCAACCATGTCAGTACAGCACCGTTCAAGCCGGCCTCCAATGGCCAGACAGAACGTGCGGTCCAAATCATTAAACAAGGCATGCTCAGGATTCAAGGACCCTCCCTTCAATGCTGCCTATCGCGCCTCCTGCTGGCCTATAAGTCCCGACCGCACTCGCTCACGGTGGTCCCGCCCGCTGAGCTACTTATGAAATGAACACTCAAAACTCGGTTGTCCCTCATTCACCCAGTCCTGACCGACATAGTTGAGGGCAAGCGCCAGTCCCAAAACGAGTACCATGTCCGAAATTCAATGGGGAGATGTATAGAAATAAATGACCCCGTATTTGTCCTCAATCATGCCGTGGGGCCCAAATGGTTTGAGGGTACTGTAATAGACTAAGAGGGGAATAGGGTCATAATGGTTAAACTTAACAATGGGCAGATATGCCGTAAGCATCTGGACCAAGTAAAAAAAAGGTTCAGCATGGACACTGAGGAACCCGAAGAAGATCATGAGATGGTGCTCACACCACCGCCAGTGAACAAGCAACAAGAACATCCAGCAGCATGTACAGTCCCGGCGGTCAGCCTGGACAGGCCAAAATCACCACAGGTGACAGACACTCACGCCAAGGCTCAACAACAGAACCCCAACTGCGGCGTTCCACGAGGGAGCGTAGACCACCTGAAAGACTTAACCTCTGATCCCAATAAGACTTTGGGGGGGGGGCGGAGGTGCTGTCATGTATGTATCCTCTATGTAACACCACTGCAATACTGTATATACTTAAGCAATGCACACCTTGACCACAGGGGGTGAAGTTGTGGGAGACACTCCTTACCTGGTCATCCAGGTATATAAAGGGAGGTTCCACGCAGGGTCCTCACTTCTTGGTCCTGTGAATAAAGGTTCAGGTCATAGATTGACCTTGTCGATAGAATGTGCCTCGTGTGGGTTTTGTGCCATTGAGTAAGGACATTACAAGACCAAATTGTGATTTACAGGTAACCAGGAACTACCGGGAGAGGACCTTATCTTCAGAGAGCCACCTACACACATCCAATCAGCAACAGACCTAGCTGCCTACCTGTTGTAGAAAAATATTTCCGAGACTGTATAATATATAGAGAGGTTTATTAAATCGGAGACAAAGCTTTGGGAGATGTGTCAAAGACCCCTGTCTCTGAACCACTTCTCAATTTGGTATCTCCAGTGAGGTTCTTTTATCTTACAAATTACGTCACTTTACATCACATGCTTTATCACTAGTCCTTAATTCTAATCATCGCATTACAAGGTTTGCAAAGCTTTTAGTATCCAAGGCTGAGTTCTTGATATAAACCAGCCTGCATTGTGACAGGGCATTATAAACAAGTGCAGGCTTTCTGGCACCGGTATAGACAAACATATCCGCACTTATCTCTCCAGTCGTTTATTATCTCACTTTCCTATCTCCATAACTCAAGGCCAGCATACCTTGAAATCTAACTGTGTTTTTTTTATATAAAGCATAATGCATCAGTATTGTCCCTTGCAAAATTCATTAAAGGGGAAAATAAAAACAAATGTTTGGTCCCGTATACTAGTCAAGTATATGTCCAAAAATCCGCTCCAACGATATTCCTCCTTTTGGTCCTGGAGGATGTTCATGAAATCCAGATGACCACAATGATAGTAGCATGGTGTCATATATTCGTCCTTTGGGGTATGTTACTTCCCTGATGTTCCGTATGTCCACCTTGCCTGTAGCTCTAGGTTACCCTTCGAAGATAGTGGTCGGTGTCATCGTCGTCTGTTTCTTCATCCTTGGTATCTTCAGGTATTTCCATCAGGTGTGCTTCTTCTTCGGCGATTACACTGGCGACTGGCATCAGTCGGGCCATCATAACTTTACAGCAGATATCAAAACACCCGATAATCAGACAGCAAGTAATTATTATTACAACCAGAATAATTATTCCATGCATAAGATAGGACGCCCAGGATCCCCCTAACAGCCAGTCAAACCAGCCAGATCCTTCTGCTGTCGTGGATAACTTCTTTACCTCCCTTCTTATGTGATCAGCGAGGTTGGTTATGTTTTCTGAATTATCGAGAATGTAAGTGCAACATTCAGCTCCAATTAAGGCACATGTGCCCCCAATTTGTGCTAGTATCTAGGGCCATTCGGTTCTGGAGTACCATTGTGCGTATGGCTACCATTTCAGCCGTTATGCCCTCTATTGCTTCAGCAGTGTCGTTAACTAGCTGTTGCAGTACCCTCTCTAGGTTATGTAATTCATCCATGGTGCATCCTATCCCGAATGGGAGCATCATGACCCCAAATAGCCTCTCTACCGGGGTAAGATCTCGTCTTAGTCGACCTGGTGTCTGTACTTCTGCTAAAGTACATACCCGTCTGACAAAAGTGGACCACATATCCCAAATAACAGGACCCCCTCCAGTCCTGTGGCAACCAGGGGTAGGCCTTGTGCCCGCACACAAAATAAGTGCCATTGTATGCTGTTAGATTCAATCCCAATCTCTCTCTCAGCCCCCCATCGCCACCTAATCTTAGGGTCCCAGTCCTGACTACTTGTCTGATTCTTCAAACCCTCTATTTCAAAGAACCCCTAGTTTGTTGTTTCGCTGGCTATTATGTTCCACCTGGTGAGGTTAAAGTATCCTGCTATAAAACCTGTTTCCTCACCGGTCAGGTTTCTAGTGAAACAAATGTCAGCGGTGAGCCTTCCAACTCCTGAGGTGTTGGTCAAAACCAGGAACGGGGGTCGTACCGACCTATTGTATTCCAGCTGGTACCATCCGTCAATGCATCCAAAAGGTAACCCCCCGATCTCCACGTTTCTTTATCCCCACTCTGGTTCCAAATATCATTTACTTCCCCTGTACCGTTTTGTCGCATTACCCACTCTGCTACTTCCGAAATGTTAAGGGAGATTGACCTCAAAGGAATGCCTCCTTTGCTATGTATGGGGATGTGCGAACATACCCAGCAACTAGAAAAGTTCTCATTTTGCGCATAAACATAAGACATGTACAAAAAGGTATTCACATGTAACTCTCATTTCGGTCTAGCTAGCAGGCCGGACCTAACACGAACTATGATAATCGCACCGATCGCAATATATAGTTTCATCTTATTACTCTATAATTAACAAATAGTCAAAGGCAAAATGGCCGTATGGCTTGCTTGAAGAATCTCACGCTGTCAATCTGTAAATAGACAAACAACAACAACTAATACGTGTGCTAAATGGCCGGTTCAAAAACCTTAAGCTGGGTCCGATGCTTCCATTGTCCGTTCCCTTTAACATCGATGCAGGCACAAGTGTCCCTGCTGATTATAACCTCATACGGTCCTATCCATTTTTGGGGCAAACCCCGGTTTTCCCGGGAGGACCCTTACCATAATGCGACTTCCCGCCAACGGGACTTCAGGGAGCTTTGTAAGCTCTGCTTCCACGTCTCTTTCTTCCTGATTGTCCCTAACTAATTTACGCATCCCTTTTAATTGAGTACTTAGTTCCAAAACATACCGTTTTATTTTGTCTTTTAATGGGCCTACATCGGCCCCCCCGTTATGATGTTCTCTGGTAATTGCATCGCCCTTCCTGTCATTAGTTCATAAGGGGTTAATCCAGTTGTCCGGTTTGTCGTGGCTCTTAACTTCATCAATATAATGGGTAATACTTCTGTCCACGTTTTTCCTGACGTTTGCATGACCTTTGCCAGGGCGTTCTTAAGGGTATGGTTCATGCGCTCTACCATCCCAGAACTCTGCGGGTGGTAGGGGATGTGGAATTTTTGTTTTATGCCCATCAGCTGGCATATTGTTTTTACAATTTTTTTTTCGGTGAAGTGGGTGCCTTGGTCAGAATATCCTTGCCACTGTTGAGGCAGTGCAATCACGTGTGGGGAAAGCTTCCACCCACCGGGTAAATTGATCTATAATCATTAGGCAATATCGTTTACCATGGGATGGGGGCAAAGGACCTGTGAAATCCATTTGTCCGTGTTCCCATGGCCCCCGTGGACAGGGCTGGTGTCCCATTTTAATTTTGATGGGCCTGCCTGGATTATATTGTGCGCATGTAACGCATCAATGGCAATATTTGGCAATATCTCTCCCCATCCCTTTCCACCACCAATCTCTCCCAAGACTCCCGGTCATGGCCTCTCATCCTGAATGAGACAGGCCATGATGCAAGGTATTCTGTATGCATTCAGGCACCATTACCTTGTCGTTTCGTCTCCAAACGTTATCCTTCCCTTGCGTTGCGCCCTGCTTTGTCCACATACCTATTTCCTCCTCAGAAGTGTCCTGGTGTAGTTTCTCAATACTTATCTGTTCGTCTCGGACCCCAGCGGCACTGACTGAGGCTTCCTCACACTCTTCCTGTTCTAATGCCTTCTGTGCAGCTACGTCTGCAGCTTTATTTCCCTGGTGACTCAGCCAATCTGGACTGGTTCGGTCCGGCTCCCTCCTGTGGGCTTTAATTTTAATAACCGCTACCTGTTTTGGTTTATTATTGGCTGCTAAAAGAGCTTCTATTCTCAGCTGATGCTTTATGGGATGACCGCTAGTTGTGATAAAACCCCTTCTCCTCCATGCTGTCATATAATCGTGTACTACCCCGAATGCATATCTACTGTCCGTATAGATATTAACGATCTTATTTTCCGATAATTTCAGTGCCCGGGTGAGAACTACCAGTTCTGCCACTTGAGCTGACGACCCCCCATTAATTTGCCCTGATTCAACTGTCTCTAGATCCTGGTTAACTACGGCCCATCCGGTATGAGGTAGTCCCTCTACGTATTTTCGTGAGCCGTCCACAAACAAGGTTTATTCTGCGGTTTGAAGGGGGGCGTCTTTTATTCTATCCTCTTCCATATCCTCACATACCTCTTCGCAAAAGTGGGGTTCCCCTTCACCCATCATACCTTCTGCGGGGTTGTTTCCTACATCCCTAATTATGGTTACCGCTTTGTTGGGTGTTAAGAGGACTGCTTCCCATTTTGCCCGTCTCATATTAGATAAGGTTATCAGTTTTCCTGTGTTTAATATTTCTACCAATGTCTGCTGAGTGTGGAGAATAATGTTTCCAGTCATCACCACAGGCTCGCTTAATTTTTACTGCCCAAGCTGCGCAATCTAGCGCGGCTATACATCTGGATTGGTAATGGATATTGAGGCTCCCGTGTCCACTAGCATCTCACACTGTCGGCCCCCTACTAGTGCAGACACATATATCCTTCCGTCCTTTTTACTTTGTACAATAGAAATTAGGGAGAAAACTATCCAGTGGCTGGAGTCATACCTAGCACAAAGGAAGATGGTTGTTGGAGGAGAGTAATCTCTGCAGGAGTTTCTCAGGCTAGAGTCCTCGCTATAACTATCTTCAACTGCTTCATCAATGACATTCCCCCCATCATAAGGCCAGAAGTAGGCATGTTCGATGATGATTGCACAGTGCTCAGTTCCATTTGCAACTCCTCAGATAACGAAGAAATCATTGCACATGCAGAAAGATCTCGATGACATTCAGGCTTGGGCTGATAAGTGACAAGTAACATTAGCGCCACACAAGTGCCAGGTAATAACGAACTCCAACAAGAGAGAGTCTCGTGATATTTAACACCATTACAATCGCCAAATCCCTCAACATCCTTGGCGTCACCATTGACCAGTCACATAAATATTGTGGCTATAACAGCATGTCAGAGGCTGGGTATTCATCGGCGTGTGACTCACCTCCTGATTTTCCAAAGCCTTTCCACCAACTACAAGGTACAAGTCAGGAGTTGATGAAATACTATCCACTGGCCTGGATGAGTGCAGCTCCAACGACACTCAAGAAGCTCGACATCGTCCAGGACAAAGCAGCCCATTAACTGGCACCCCAACCACCACCTTAAACATTAACTTCCTTCATCACTGGCGCACCGTGGCTGTAGTGTGTACCATGTACAAGATACATTGCGGAAACTCTCCAAGTCTTGGCAGCAGGCCCATGGGTACACCTCCAAGTTTCCCTCCAAATCACCCGCCATCCTGACTTGGATGTTTATCGCTGTTCCTTCATCTTCGCTGGGTCAAAATCCTGGAATTCCCTCACTAACAGAACTGTGGGAGTACCTTCACCACTCAGACTGCAGTGGTTTAAAAATGCTCCTCACCACCACCTTCTCAAAAAAAACGGGCGCTGGTGCATCGGCCGCCCATTATATAACTGCAATGGAACGGAACTTCAGGTGCTGCGTATAATGTGCAGCTGATCCTATACTGCCGGATTTGCGCCATTGCCTGTGTCCAATTTCAAGGCCGGGATCTTAACCTGCAACACTGGTTTAGCCCGTATTTAGCACAACACACCATCTTGGTAAAGAATAAGAGTCTGTGCTTGGAACGATTGCCAGGTTGATTGTTGAGGCTGTTTGACAATTAAATTGCCTGCGAGTGCTCATTGAAGAGGTTGCACGCCATTTTGGTAAACAACGTTTAATCTAATAGCCTCTCCTAACAGCGACCTTCTGAACAGAAGTTAATAAGTCCTTGCTGAATATTTCGAACGCTATTTAAAGCCATGGTCAACTTTCAAAGTTCATTTGCTGAATGAGATCGACTGACTACAGTGCTTTTGAAAAGGGCTTTTGAGACACACAGGGAGACTTTCTGGGACACTTTTTCAAGACTTCACAAACACTCTATAAATATTTTGCTCTGATGTTCCTTCAGGAATTTATATAGAAAGATTGAGCGCTGTGCTAATCTATCTTATTTGGGCACGTTGCAGAAGTCACCGGGAGAAAAGGAGTGCTTGGTAATGTCATCGTGATAGGGGTATGCTTTCTTCTGCCAGACGATTTGGATGATGGGGCTAGGCAGAGCAGCACCAGCTGCTGCAGGAGAGAAGGATAGGAGTGACAGGAGGGTGAGGAGGTCTCTTTAAGGAGGCTCGAACCACACGGGATATTAAGGGAGCAGTTCTCCTATATTCACATGATCCAAGACCAGTGCATGAGGAGGCCGTGCTTTACCAAGCAGGTCAGTACAGAGTTCAGTAGCCTCGTGGAAGGAAGATTCAGACATCTCAATTACAGCCAGAAAAGCATCGCCTGTGGCAGTCAAGGTGGCAGTCAAGCTCGCAGTAATACTTAACTTTAATGCTACTTGAACCTTCCAGTCTTTCACATGCGTGATAGAAGTCACGTCTCATAATCATCAGTGCAATTCTGCTTAAAGAGTTAACTACGGCTCTAAAGAATGACTATGTATCAGTCCCTGTTGCCAGGAAGACTGGAGGAAGAGAGCACTAGGATTTGACAGGTTTGCGGTGTTCCCCATGGCCCAGCGATCCATTGACTGTACACATGTGGTGATGCGAGCACCTTATTTCAATTCAGGTGTACATGAACAGGAAGCAATCTATTGCCCTTAATATACAGCTTGTCTGCGACCACCAGTAATGCATCATGCAGGTAAATACCTGCTATCCAGGGAGCTGCCGTGACGCATTTATAATGAAGTAGTCATCCATCCAAAATATCTTTGAGCCTGGAAGCAATGTGCATGGCTGGCTATTCGGTGAGAAGGGATACCCTCTGATACCATGGCTCATGGTTCCCCTGAGAAATCTCCAGACACTAACTGAGCATTCATACAATGAGAGCCATACAGCCACCAGGAATATCATTGGGGTCCTCAAGCAACGTTTAGAGGCCTTAACCGGACAGGAGGTGTCCCGCAGTACTTGGAGCAGAAGGTGTTCACATTCCTGGTGATTTGTTGCATGCACCACAATGTGGTGATCATGAGAGACCAGCCGTTACCACGAGCAATTGTGCCAGTAGCCACAAAAAGAATATTTGGAAAGGAGGGGCAGGTGAGAGGGGGGCATCAGAGGCTGCCAGATTGACGGGCCCCATACCTATTAGGGACGCTTGTTCCCAAAAAAATGAACTGTGCTTTTGAGAAACATGCTCAAACATGAGAATCCAGAGCACCCTTGCCACATGATGTACCCTCCATGACTTAAGATCTATCAGCCAGTTCGTCATCTGCACTGAATCATTTCAACTCATTCTCCATGAAGTTCACAATAGAAAATCACCGACTCTAGCACTACTCAATTACTAGAATCACTGTTTATATATGTTATATAGATATATCAAAATCAAAATATTTAAACATGACAGAAATAACATCACTTAAAAATATTTAACTATTCACCCTGGTGCTTCTCCTTAGTGGCTATCTAGAAGTGCTTTTGCCTATTCTACTTCTTCTACATGTGCAACCTCAGTGACAGCCGCAGGCGACGTGGATGGCTGCTGAGAATCTGAAGAGGTTTGAAGAGGGCTGTTCAGGTGTCCTCTTGGGCCATCCGGGAGAGTCTCTGGGTCATGATGGCCCCGTCTCAGACTGCACCATCTCAACATTGGCTTCCTCATTCTGGGCATCCTAGCTGGCAGGCAAAGGCAACGGCAATGGCGGAGTGCCGTTGAAGGGAGCAGCAATGAAGGCATCCTGAGAGAGACATGTAGGTTTCTGCTCCATGATTCCCACGCCACTATCTCAAAGCTTCTGTTTAGCCCGCACACTGATCTGGTGGAGGACAGATCTGAGAGCATTGGAAACACTGTGTGAAAATCCTCGTTGAAATCGAAGTGCAATTCATATAATGTGTTCCCTTTATCGATCCAATTGGTCATTTCTTTAAAAACCCTTGTTTCACAAACATGTGCTGCCTCTACCAAATCTGTAATGAATGTTCTTGATTAAAATTGACCTGGATTTTGTGGTCAGTGATGCATCGGGCGTCTGTTTCAGCATGGCACCCTATACAGGGCATCTGTAGCTTCTATGAGCAGGCAAAGCACAGCGAGGCTCTTCAACCAATCTAATTACATAAAAACATAAGAACATGAGAACATAAGAATTAGGATCAGGAGTAGGCCATCTAGCCCCTCGAGCCTGCTCCGCCATTCAACAAGATCATGGCTGATCTGGCCATGGACTCAGCTGCACTTACCCGCCCGCTCCCCATAACCCTTAATTCCCTTATTGGTTAAAACCCTATCTATCTGTGATTTGAATACATTCAATGAGCTAGCCTCAACTGCTTCCTTGAAGACACGCGGTGTCTAAACCAGGAATTACAAAGCTGGAAATAAAAATATTATTTAAATCATGTACAAAAGCGGAATAAAAGCCGGGAAAGATGGAATTAAGAAAGAGAGATTAAAGAGAGAGACCGAAAGAAAAATAAAACAAAATAATAACTTGAATTTTCAACAAAATCTCCAACAGTAATTACGTTCTGAAGGGAGGAGAATCCATTTTGTAAAATTAAATTTTCAGGGCCAGAGATGTTGTTTGGCAGTAATTAGCGATTATCACGCCATTAAAAAATCACTATTCTTGAATGCACTAGCGCTAACATTTTATGGGGTCTTTAGTGGCGAACGAGTGGACAAGTACTCCAAGTTCACAACATTGCATTTCTTTCAATGTCAAGCCTATCGGTGAGGACTGTTACAGCGCACCCTGTTTAGGAGTGGGGGTAACTCTGAGAGCAACCTCCCGATTTCTGCGCAGAAATCTGCATGAGCGGATGGGCAAATTTGCTGCATAACTTTCTCTGTAATAACGGTGAAGGTTGGTTGCCTCACTATTATTGTCCACTATAAATCCGGGTCAATGATTTCTAAATGTTAGGTAATATTTTGAATAATGACTTGAAAGCATTTCTACAAATTTGGTGTTACACGCACATAGCTAACCAATTAATTTTGTTTTCATTTATTGAATGAAGGATTTAAATTAATTGCTGCTTTGCCCCAAGCCACCATTTATATATTCACAGAATATTGAATAATTGGAGCCAGACCCTTGGCTACCTTTTTTCAAACCTATTTTAACAACGTGGGTTCATGTTAATATACCAGGGAACTTTTCCACCTTTAGTTCTGCCCCACGTTGTAAAGGAACGACTACTTTTCTGCAGCTATCTCCAATAGTAGGTCCATATCGTCGTTTGCCCATCTTCATTCTCATTTCTATTATCAGTTATAATTTCATTGTCATTTCTACTATCACTTATTACTTTACTCACCAATAACCAGCTCACCGATGCTCAGTTTCAGTTCCGCCAGGACTACTCGGCTAGAGACCTCATTACGTTTAAGAGCTGCATTTTAGCGGTGAGGTGAGACTTATTGCCCTTGACATTAAAGCATCATTTGTTCCAGTGTGGCATCAAGGGGCTCCAGTAAAATTGAAATAATTGGACACTGGAGAAACTCTTAGTTTGGCGTCAGATTCAAACAAAGGTCGGGAGATCTGAAATCCACGCCACTGAATTGGCTAAGACTTTGTGGGCAGCATTGTTCGAGGTCAGAGGCGAGTGCTGTCGTTTTGAAATTTTCGTGCTCTTGTTTCACCAATGCTCAATGTTGTGAGTAACAACATTGCAACATTAATTCCCGCTGCAGCCACCTTCTCATGTGAAGCAGTGTTCGCCTCGCCTTTATGCGGTCTGGAAGACAATGTTTAACAAAAGTTGGCTTTCATTACCCTATATCTCGTGGCGTCCAGCAGAATATCAATGAAACTCCATTGTCTTAGTAACGTGTACTACTTCAATGTATTCAAGGGGCGGACCGAATTAAAACTAGGTTTAATGTCTTACCAAGTATTACAATTATGTACAGTAGAGAACCAGGCCATTCAGCGCAATAGAACCCTACCGGTGTTTATGCTCCAAGTGAGCCACCTCGCACTGTTCTTCATCTAACCTTCTATTCCTTGCTCCCTCAAGTATTTATCTAGCTTCCACTTATATGCATCACTGTGATATGTGTGCACGCTAGGTCTGTGCAGCAGAGCAGGTCTCGAGTCGTCCTTCTTAACCGTTAGCTACTAGGGAAAGGCCTTGCTCTGTCAAGCCCTTGTGGTGGCTGATGTGCAACGGACACCACATGTTAAAATAATCCACGCACAGGCATCTTCCACTGCTGGCGTTCAGGACTGGAATATAGGGTCCTTCATTGAAATATCTGTGAATTCATCCCTTTTGTTATGGAAGCATGTCATCCTCGTTCGAGGATGACATGCTTCCATATGAGCATATGCATCGGCACCTTATGGTACTTTGTTCCACATTCTAACCACCCTCTGGGTTAAGAATTTTATCCTGAATATCCTATCGGATTTATTGGTGACTTTCTTATATTTATGGCCCCTAGTTCTGATTTCCCTACAAGTGTAAACATCTTTTCTACATTTACCCTATGAGAGCATTTCATAATCTTGAAGACATCTATCAGGTCGCCTCTCAATCTTCTCTTTTCTACAGAATAGCGCTCCAGCCATTTTACTCTCTGCCGATGTGTATAACCTCTTAGTTCTGGTATAAGTATAATAAATCTTTTTAGCACCTTCTCTGGTGCCTCTATGCCTTTTTATAATACAGAGACTAGAACCGTTCACAGTACTCCATGTGGTCTAAGCAGGATTCCATACATGTTTAAGATAACTTCTCTGCTTTTCAATTCTATTCATCGAGAAATGAAGCATGGTGCTTTGTTTGTTGTACTTATGAGCATGCAGAAATCAAGCGCAGGCAGCGGAAGGAGCGTGCGGCAAACCAGGCTCCCTGCCCAACCATTCCCTCAATGACTATCTGTCCCACCTTTGACAGAAACTGTGGTTCTCGTATTGGTCTGTACAGCCACCTAAGAACTCATGCTAAGAGTGGAAGCAAGTGTTCCTCGATCCCGAGGGACTGCCTATGATGATGATATTTACCTGACTTTCTAGTTTTAGTGATTTCTGTACTTGTATTCACAGATTTCTCTGTTCGTCTACCTCATTATGGGCAGCGTAGATGAAAGCATAAAATTACCACGATATATATATTGATAGATAAAGTGAATAAGAAAAACTCTGGAAAATCGATTTCAATGAAGGCAAATGTGAGGTCATCCACTTTGAACCGAAAAAGAACAGGGTACTTTCTAATTCGACAAAAGCTACAAACAGTAGCGGTCCAAAGAGACTTAGGGGTCCAGGTACATAGATCATTAAAATGGCATGGAGAGGTACAGAAAATAATCAAAAAGGCTTATGGAATGCTGGCCTTTATATCCAGAGTACTAGAATACAAGGGAGAAGAAGGTATACTACAGCTTGCCATAGCCCTTTTTAGACCACACTTGGGGCATGGTGAGCAATTCGGGGCACCATACCTTATGAAGCATGTATTGGCCCAGAAAGGACTGCACCAGAACGATAACCGGACTTCATGGATTAAGTTATGAGGAGAGATGACTCAAACTAGGATTGTTTTCCCTGAAATTTAGAAGGTTAAGGGTCATTTGATCGAAGTTTTCAAGATATTAAGGGGAACAGATAGGATACACTATTTCCGCCAGTTGGGGAGTCTAGGACTGGGGGCGTAGTTTAAGAAATAGAGCCAGAACATTTGGAAGTGAAATTAGGAAATACTTCTACACACAAAATGTGGTGGACCTTTGTAACTCTCTTCAGCAATAGGTAAATGATGTCAGGTCAATTGTTAAACAGTGATTGATAGATTTTTGTTAACCAAAGGTATTAAGGGAAATGGGCCAAAGGTGGATATATGGAGTTGAGTTGCAGATCATCCATGATTTCATTGAACAGTGGAACAGGCTTGAGGGTCTAAATGGCCTACTCGTTTTCCTAGGTTCCTATGTCCATATCTTATTGAATGGTGGAACAGGCTTGAAGGGCCGTATGGCATATTTCTGCTCCTAATTCTGATGTTCTTCAGTGGTAACTTATCAAACAGTTTTTTGGAAATCAAAATATATTACATCTGCAGCATTATCCTGATCTGTTCTTTCTGTTAATTCTTCAAATAATTCAATACGTTTGGTCAAGCATGACCTTCACTTTTCTAATCCTTACTGACCACTCTTTATTATATTTTCAGTTTCTAGATGGTTTCCCAATAGATCTTTGAGTAACAATTTCAATATGTTCCCTCCCACTTCTCCCTCATAGCTTTTCCACCATTTGTATCAATCTCCCACCCCGCACCATGGAATGTACCTGCTGCATGAAAATCTGGCCAAGAGACGTTCACATCTGTGCCTGGAGTATCTGATCACTTGCGCCAACTATAGCTCCATGTATCGTGCCTTGGGCACACATGTTCCATGTGATGGGCTCAGGATTACTGATGTGGTCCGTTTGGCAATCCTATCTTCCTTCCAGGATATTAGCTGGGATGGTAGCTACCACAGGTGGGCTTAATCTGTTCACCACGTGACCTTACCAGGGATCGTATGTGACTGCATTTCATTTTGTCAAGTCTGTTGTGCAGATATGCGCCCCAAACATGCAAGGTTTCATTTTTGATTTGCAGTCCGGAAATAAAACTAGTGTTGAGGATCAGCCCTCCATTATAAATATTGTTTACATTGACTTCAATGGAAATGAATATTTGTCTGTTTCGACAAGAGGCGGCCGATCCATAATATACATAAGAACATAATAATTAGGAACAGGAGTAGGCCATCTAGCCCCTCGAGCCTGCTCCGCCATTCAACAAGGTCATGGCTGATCTGGTCGTGGACTCATCTCCACATACCCGCCCGCTCCCCATAACCCTTAATTCCCTTATTGGTTAAAAATCTATCTATCTGTGATTTGAATACATTCAATGAGCTAGCCTCAACTGCTTCCTTGGGCAGAGAATTCCACAGATTCACAACCCTCTGGGAGAAGAAATTTCTTCTCAACTCGGTTTTAAATTGGCTCCCCCGTATTTTGAGGCTGTGCCCCCTAGTTCTAGCCTCCCCGACCAGTGGAAACAATCTCTCTGCCTCTATCTTGTCTATCCCTTTCATTATTTTAAATGTTTCTATAAGATCACCCCTCATCTTTCTGAACTCCAACGAGTAAAGACCCAGTCCAATCAATCTATCATCATAAGGTAACCCCCTCATCTCCGGAATCAGCCTAGTGAATCGTCTCTGTACCCCTCCAAAGCTAGTATATCTATCCTTAAGTAAGGTGACCAAAACTGCACGCAGTACTCCAGGTGCGGCCTCACCAATACCCTATACAATTGCAGCAGGACCTCCTCTACCATTTCGAACCTGCTCTACCATTCAATAACAGGGCTGATCTTCGACCTCAAATAATGGAGCGTTCACCTCCGGCAGGCAAGTTGAAAATCCACCTTCGTTTCACTTTCCTCTGTTATGCGCTTCTCCACTATTTTCTATGCTCTTCTAAATTGCACTGAACCTTTCTATTGCCCAGGGATTTTTTTGCTGTAGTATGCAATGGATGAGATTGTATAAGCTGCCCATTATACAGCCTTCCTGGAAAATCGCATAAGAGATGGCCAATTTGGTATCGCCCATTTTATACTATCTGCCAAAGTTAAGATAAGAACATAGGAGCAGGAATAGGCCAAATGTTCTTTCGAACCTGCTCTACCATTCAATACCAGGGCTGATCTTCGACCTCAAATCCAGTATCCCTTGATTTCCCCTAGAGTCCAAAAATCAATCAATCTCATCCTTCTATACAATCAAGGACTGATCATCCGCAGTCCTCTCAATAAAGAAATGTCTCTTTACATCATTTTTAAATGACCTCCCCTCTATCCTGAGACTATGCCCCCCCACCCCCCCGCTCCCAGTTCTAGACTCTCCAGCCATGGGAAACAGCCTCTCAAGCCTCTCATATGTTTCAATGAGATCACTTCTCATTCTTCTAAACTTCAGAAAGTATAGGCCCAATTTACTCAATCTCTCCTCAAAGAAAGAAAGTCTTGCATTTATGTAGTACCGCTTTTCATGACCACCTGACGTCTCAAAGCGCTTTACAGCCAATCAAGTACTTTTGAAGTGTAGTCATTGTTGAAATGTGGGAAATGCAGCAGCCAATTTGTGAACAGCAAGCACCTACACAGAGCAATGTGTTAGTGATGAGATAATCTGTTTTTGTTATGTAGATTGCGGGATAAATTTTGGCCAGGACACCGTGGATAACTCTCCTGCTCTTCTTATAAATAGTGCCATGGGATCTTTTACGTCCATCTGAGAGAGAGAGAGCAGACCGGGCCATTTAATGCCTCATCTAAAACACAGTGCAGCAGTCCCTCAGCACTGCACTAGTGTGTCAGCCTAGATTTATGCACTGACGTCCCCTGGAGTGATTCGCCTCATCCCTGGGAATAAAGCACCGACTCTTGTTTATCTTTGGAGAATGCTTTGTCAACAGCGTGACTTGTTTGTAACTACATACAGCTGCCTTATTCAGCAAGACTGATCAACTGAAGGATGGTACACTTTGTTGCTATGCGTGGTTTGGCACCTTGCCCGCAGATGGAGATATCTTTGAGGAACTTTCCATGTTCTCACAAAATGGGACTCATGAAGTAACATATTTTAGATGAAATGCGGTGAAAAAATCATGGATCATAAAATGCTTAATAGAGATGATTGCGTGCAGATGCAACCGGTAAAGATCATAAAAAGGCAAATAGAAATATGGGCTTTACATGTATGAATCATAAACGGAAAATGATGTAGAATTTAGACACGGCATTGCTTGAGTCTCGGCCTAGAAATTGCATGAAGTCCCTAGTTTTTTGTCATACTATTTTAAATGGCGATATAGCTGACTTATCGCCTCATATGCTGTTTCAAATTTTGCAGACTAACCTTTAAGGATGTTTTGAGGGAGTCAGTTAGCAATACTTATTCGAGCTCACAATTACAATGCACAATTCGAGCTGTAGCTTTGTCATTTTTGAGCAATGCATCCAGTAAAGTCACGCAACAAGGCTGTCAGTGTACAATCATAGCCATTACAGCAGATCTCAGGAAATTTACTGAGCCGATTGAGTGAATAAGTCTGCAGAAGAATCATTGGCACAGTCGTGTACTTGAACATGAGCCCCAGAGTGAAAACATAAGAACATAACATAAAAAAGAGGAGCAGGAGCAGGCCATTTGGCCCCATGAGCCTGTCCAACATTTAATAAGATCATGGCTGATCTGATTATGGATTCAGCTCCACTTCCCTGCCCGCTCCCCATAACCCTTTATTCCCTTATCACTCAAAAATTTATCGAACTATGCCTTAAATATATTCAATGACCCTGCCTCCACAGCTCTATGGGGCAGAGAATTCCATAGATTTACAACCCTCTGAGAGAAGAAAATCCTCCTAATCTGTTTCAAATGGGCGGCCCCTTATTCTGAGACTATGTCCCGTAGTTTTAGTTTCCCCCATGAGTGGAAATAACCTCTCTGCTTCCACCTTGTCGAGCCCCCTGATTACCTTATATGTTTCTTCTGAACTCCAATGAGTATAGGCCCAACCTAATCAACCTATCTTCATAAGTCAACCACCTCATCTCTGGAATCAACCTAGTGAACCTTTTCTGAACAGCCTCCAATGCAATTATAGTCTTCCTTAAATACGGAGACCAAAACTGTACACAAAACTCGTTGTGGCCTCACCAATACCATATACAGTTGTAGCACGACTTCTCTGCTATTATATTCTATCAACCTTGCAATAAAGGCTAAAATTCCATTTGTCATCCTGATTAATTTCTGTACTTGCATACTAACTTTTTGTGTTTCATGTACAAGGACTCCCTCGTCCCTTTGTACTATAGCACTTTGCAAATTTTCTCCATTGAAATTATAATTTTCTTTTCAATATTTTCTGCCAAAGGTGATAACCTCACAATTTTCCACATTATACTTCGTCTGCAAAATTTTTCCCACTCACATAGCCTCTCCATATCCCTTTTCAGATTGTTTGTGTCCTCCTCACAATTTGCTTTCCCACCCATATTTGTATCATCAGCAAACTTGGCTACATTACATTCGGTCCCTTCATCCATATCATTAATATAGATTGCAAATAGTTGAGGTCCCAGCTCCGACCCCTGAGGCACCCCACTAGTTACTGGTTGCCCACCGGAAAATGACCCATTTATCCTGACTCTCTGTTTTCTGTTAGTTAGGCAATCCTTTATCCATACTGATATATTACCACCAACCCTGTCAACTTTTATCTTGTGCAGTAAACTTTTATGTGATCATCGCCATCATCATCATCATAGGCAGTCCCTCGGAATCGAATAACACTTGCTTCCACTCTTAACATGACTTCTTATGTGGCTGTACAATCCAATACGAGAACCTCAGTCTCTGTCACAAGCGGGACAGATAGTCGTTGAGGGAAGGGGTGGGTGCGATTGGTTTGCCGCATGCTATTTCCGCTGCCTGCGCTTGATTTCTGCATGCTCTCGCTGACGAGACTCGTGGAGCTCAGCGCACTCCCACTTAAGGTGGGCTTTGGCCAGGGACTCCAATGTGTCAGTGGGAATGTGGCATTTTATCAGCGAGGCTTTGAGGGTGTTCTTGTAACATTTCCGCTGCCCACTTTTGGCTTGCTTGCCGTGAAGAAGTTCCAAGTAGAGCATTTGCTTTGGGAGTTTTGTGTCTGGCATGCAAACTATTTGGCCTGCCCAGCAGAGCTGATCAACTGTGGTCAGTGCTTCAATGCTGGGCCTGGTCGAAGACATTACCATTGGTGCGTCTGTCCTCCCAGTGGATTTGCAGGACCTTGCGGAGTCTCGAGTCGATTTCTGAAGTAATGGTCCATGTATCTGAGCCACACAGGAGGGCGGGTTTTACTACAGCCCTATACACCATGAGCCTGGTGACAGTTTTGACGGCCTGGTCTTCAAACACTCTTTTCCTCAGGCGGCCGAAAGCTGCACTGGCGCACTGGAGGCAGTGTTGGATCTTGTCGACATTGCCTGCTCTTGTTGATAGGAGGCTCCCGAGATAAGGGAAGTGGTCCACATTGTCCAGGGCCGTGCTGTGGATCTTGATGACTGGGCGGCAGTACTGTGCAGCAAGGACAGGTTTGTGGAGGACCTTTGTCTTATTGATGTTTAGAGTAAGGCCCATGCTTTCATACACCTCAGTAAAAAACGTCGACTGTGTTCTTGACAGGAGTTAAACTAATATGGCAGGGGGATGGGAACCAATGCAGGGAAACAAAAAAGAGACAAAAGCAAAAGACAGAAAGGAGATGAGTAAAAGTGGAGGGCAGAGAAACCCAAGGCAAAAAACAAAAAGGGCCACTGAATATAAAGGAGCTGCAGGAGGGGTCAAAACTAAAAATCATGGTTTAAAAACTAGTATTAAAACACTCTACATAAATGCACGCAGCATTTGAAATAAAGTAAATGAGTTGACGGCACAAATCATTACAAATGGGTATGATTTGGTGGCCATGACAGAAACGTGGTTGCAGGTTGGCCAAGACTGGGAATTAAACATACAGGGGTATCTGACGATTCGGAAAGATAGACAAGAAGGGAAAGGAGGTGGGGTAGCTCTGTTAATAAAGGATGATATCAGGGCAGTTGTGAGAGACGATATTGGCTCTAATGAACAAAATGTTGAATCATTATTAGAGATAGTAAGGGGAAAAAGTCACTGGTGGGCGAAGTTTATAGGCCCCCAAATAATAACTTCATGGTGGGGCGCGCAATAATCAGGGGAATAATGGAGGCATGTGAAAAAGAAATGGCAGTAATCATGGGGGATTTTAACCTACATATCGATTGGTCAAATCAAATCGCACAGGGTAGCCTGGAGGAGGAATTCATAGAATGTATACAGGATTGTTTCTTAGAACAGTATGTTACAGAACCTACAAGGGAGCAAGCTATCTTAGATCTGGTCCTGTGTAATGAGACAGGAATAATAAACGATCTCCGAGTAAAAGATCCTCTCGGCATGAGTGATCACAGTATGGTTGAATTTGTAATACAGATTGAGGGTGAGAAAGTAGTGTCTCAAACGAGCGTGCTATGCTTAAACAAAGGGACTATAGTGGGATGAGGGCAGAGTTGGCTAAAGTAGACAGGAAACACAGACTAAACGGTTGCACAATTGAGGAAAAGTGGAGGACTTTTAAGGAGCTCTTTCATAGTGCTCAACAAAAATATATTCCAGTGAAAAAGAAGGGCGGTAAGAGAAGGAATAACCAGCCGTGGATAACCAAGGAAATAAAGGAGAGTATCAAATTAAAAACCAATGCATATAAGGTGGCCAAGATTAGTGGGAAACTAGAAGATTGGGAACATTTTAAATGACAGCAAAGAATGACTAAGAAAGCAATAAAGAAAGGAAAAATAGATTAAGAAGGTAAACTTGCGCAAAACATAAAAACGGATAGTAAAAGCTTTTACAGATATATAAAACGGAAAAGTGTGACTAAAGTAAATGTTGGTCCCTTAGAAGATGAGCAGGGGGATTTAATAATGGGGAATGTGGAAATGGCTGAGACCTTAAACAATTATTTTGCTTCGGTCTTCACAGTGGAGGACACAAAAACCATGCCAAAAATTGCTGGTCACAGGAATGTGGGAAGGGAGGACCTTGAGACAATCACTATCACTAGGGTAGTGCTGGACAGGCTAATGGGACTGAAGGTAGGCAAGGACCCTGGTCCTGATGAAATGCATTCCAGGGTATTAAAAGAGAAGGTGGAAGTTATAGCAGATGCATTCGTTAGAATCTACCAAAATTCTCTGGACGCTGGGGAGGTACCAGCGGATTGGAAAGCAGCTAATGTAATGCCTCTTTTTAATAAAGGGGGCAGACAAAAGGCAGGTAACTATCGGCCGGTTAGTTTAACATCTGTAGTGGGGAAAATGCTTGAAACTATCATTAAGGAAGAAATAGCGGGACATCTAGATAGGAATAGTGCAATCAAGCAGACGCAGCTTGGATTCATGAAGGAAAAATCATGTTTAACTAATTTACTGGAATTCTTTGAGGATATAACGAGCATGGTGGATAGAGGTGTACCGATGGATGTGGTGTATTTGGATTTTCAAAAGGCATTCGATAAGGTGCCACACAAAAGGTTACTGCAGAAGATAAAGGTACTTGGAGTCAGAGGAAATGTATTAGCATGGATAGAGAATTGGCTGGCTAACAGAAAGCAGAGAGTCGGGATAGATGGGTCCTTTTCGGTTTGGAAATCGGTGGTTAGTGGTGTGCCACAGGGATCGGTGCTGGGGCCACAACTGTTTACAATATACATAGATGACCTGGAAGAGGGGACAGAGTGTAGTGTAACAAAATTTTCAGGTGACACAAAGATTAGTGGGAAAGCGGGTTGTGTAGAGGACACAGAAATGCTGCAAAGAGATTTAGATAGGTTAAGCGAATGGGCTAAGGTTTGGCAGATGGAATTCAATGTCGAAAAATGTGAGGTCATCCATCTTGGGAAAAGAAACAGTAAAAGGGAATATTATTTGAATGGGTAGAAATTACAACATGCTGCGGTGCAGAGGGACCTGGGGGTCCTTGTGCATGAATCCCAAAGTTAGTTTGCAGGTGCAGCGGGTAATCTGGAAGGCAAATGGAATGTTGGCCTTCATTGCGAAAGGTATGGAGTACAAAAGCATGGAAGTCCTTCTGCAACTGTATAGGGTATTGGTGAGGCCGCACCTGGAGTACTGCGTGCAGTTTTGGTCACCTTACTTAAGGAAGGATATACTAGCTTTGGAGGGGGTACAGAGACGATTCACCAGGCCGATTCCGGAGATGAGCGGGTTACCTTATGAAGATAGATTGAGTAGACTGGGTCTTTACTCGTTGGAGTTCAGAAGGATGAGGGGTGATCTTATAGAAACATTTAAAATAATGAAAGGGATAGACAAGATAGAAGCAGAGAGATTGTTTCCACTGGTCGGGGAGACTAGAGCTAGAGGGCACAGCCTCAAAATACGGGGGAGCCAATTTAAAACCGAGTTGAGAAGGAATTTCTTCTCCCAGAGGATTGTGAATCTGTGGAATTCTCTGTCCAAGGAAGCAGTTGAGGCTAGCTCATTGAATGTATTTAATTCACAGATAGATAGATTTTTAAACAATAAGGGAATTAAGGGTTACGGGGAGCGGGCGGGTAAGTGGAGCTGAGTCCACGGCCAGATCAGCCATGATCTTGTTGAATAGTGGAGCAGGCTCGAGGGGCTAGATGGCCTATTCCTGTTCCTAATTCTTATGTTCTTATGTTGAGTTCAACATCTGTGTGTGTGCAAATGCAGGCGTCGTCCGCTTACTGTAGCTCGGCGACAGTGGTTGGGGTGGTCTTGGATCTGGCCTGGAGGAGGCAAAGGTGTGGCACCTTAATTAATGCCTTCTGTATATCCAAATACACCACATCCACTGGTTCTCCCTCATCCACCCTACTCGTTACATCCTCAAAGAACTGCAGCAAGTTTGTCAAACATCATTTCCCTTTCGTTAAACCATGCTGACTTTGCTTGATTGAATTATGCTTTTCCAAATGTCCTGCTACTCCTTCCTTAATAATAAACTCCGGCATTTTCCCATTGACAGAAGTTAGGCTAACTAGTTTGTCTGCCTCCATTTCGAAGGTGGATGAATTCGCGCATTTCCTTATATAATTATTCTTTTTTCACTTATTGGCAGGCTTTTGCATTTAATCTGCACTGACACAGAATTCAAGGCCTGCATTAAATGGTATTCCTGCCGTGAAATTTGCAATTTGTAGAGATTGCTTCATGAAGAATAATTCTTTGTTAATGAACCAACAGCCATTCATAGCATGCATTTGTAGAAACGTGTGATAAAGGTTGTGGTACACTCATAATAAATGATGAAACTGAGTACTGTGTACAATGAGCAAGTGTGACCTTAACTCTTTTAATAAGACTCCAGAGTGCAGGTGCTTATATACCGTGGTCCCAAAAGATGCTGGGGTCCCCTGGGAGTCCAACAGGTAGGCCCTCTCGTGGTAGTGTAATACAGGTGACAAGGGGTTAAATACATAACATCACACTGCCGTGAGGTCAATAGTACATTTATTTACAAGGTGAGATGATTTGGGGCTTTTCGCTCCCTTGACGATCTTCTCGGTACAAATGCAGGTGTGGGTGAGTTGGTTTGTTCTTCACTGGGCTGTTGGGCAGCCGGCCTTGCCGGGCTGCTGGGAATGGTGAGTTCGGCTTCGTGATCAACCATGATGTCAGTTGCCACTTGTGTGTGTTGGAGGGTCAAAATTGGTGATGTCTTTATCGGGTTGCTCGTAGCTGTTGGTAAACCGCAATTTGATTTGGTCCAAATGTTTTCTGTATGTTTGTCCATTGGCCAATTTGACCGCCAACAACCTACTCCCCTCTTCAGCTGTGACCATGCCAGAGAGCCCTTTGGGACCATGTCCATAATTGAGCACAAACACAGGATCATTGATCTGAATATTGCGTGACAAATTCGTGCAGTCATGGTACACACTTTGTTGATGCTGCTTGCCCTCCATGTGATCATGGAGATCAGGGTGGACAAGAGAGAACCTTGTCTTTAGCGCCCTTTTCATGAGCAGCTCGGCTGGGGGAAATCCGATGAGTGAGTGTGGTCTGGTGCGGTAGCTGAGCAGCACTCTGGACAGCCGCGTCTGCAAGGAGCCTTCCAACACATGTTTTAAGCTTTGTTTGATGGTCTGAACTGCCCGTTCTGCCTGGCCATTGGATGCGGGCTTGAACGGGACAGAAGTGAGCATGTTTGATCCCATGGCGGGTAATGAATTCCTTGAATTCAGCACTGGTGAAGTAAGGCCCATTGTCGCTGACTAGGACATCAGGGAAGCCGTGCATGGCAAACATGGCTCGTAGGTTTTCAATAGTGGCCGTGGACATGCTTACAGACATTATCGCACATTCAATCCATTTTGAGTAAGCGTCCACGACAACCAAAAACATTTTGCCTAGAAATGGGCCTGCATAGTCCACGTGGATCCTCGACCATGGTTTGGACAGTCACGACCACAAATTAGCGATGCATCTATAGGTGCATTGCTCAGCTGAGAGCAAGTGTTGCACTGGCGCATGCATGACTCTAAATCTGAGTCGATGCCAGGCCACCACACATGGGATCTGGCTATGGCTTTCATCATTACAATGCCTGGGTGGGTGCTGTGCAGTTCACATATAAACGTATCTCTGCCTTTCTTGGGCAAGACCACACGATTGCCCCACAACAGATTTCCTGCAGGGACATTTCGTCTTTTCGCCTGCGGAATGGTTTAATCTCCTCCTACAACTCCGCTGGGACACTGGGCCAGCTCCGATGGAGGACACAGTTTTTTTTAAACCAAGGACAGTAAAGGATCCTGGCTGGTCCAGATCCTGATCTGGTGGACTGTAACGCAAGATTTTTCGTTTTCGAATGCCTCCATGACCATGAGCAAGTCCGCTGGCTGTGCCATTTCCATCCTGGTGGTGCGCAATGGCAGCTGATAGAGAACATCTGCGCAGTTTTCTGTGCCCCATCTGTGATGGATTACATAGTTGTATGCCGACAGTGTGAGCGCCCATCTTTGGATGTGGGCAGAGGCATTGGTGCTAATCCCTTTGCTCTCAGAGAACAGCGATATGAGCGGCTTGTGGTCAGTTTCAATCTCAAACTTGAGGCCAAATTTTTTTGCATTTTTTTTTTACCACGTAAAGGCAGGTCAGACCCTCTTTTTTAATCATGCTGTAGTCCTTTCGGACTTGGAGAAACTTCTGGATGCATAAGCGACCGGTTGCAAGATTCCCGATTCGTTAGCCTGTTGTAATAAACACACGATGCCATATGACGATGCATCGCAAGCTAGCACTAATCATTTACAAAGATTATACAAGTCAAGCAGTTTCTTTGAACACAACAGAGTTCTGGCCTTCTTAAAGGCAACCTCTTGTGAATTCCCCCATACCCCGTCATCTCGTTGCGCAGTGGCGCATGTAGGGGTTGTAGCAGGGTGCATAACCCAGGTAGGAAATTGCCAAAATATTTAAGGAGTCCCAGGTACGACCGCAGCTCCGTCACATTCTATGGTATCGGTACATTCTTGATGGCCTCCGTCTTGGCGGCGATGGGACTGATGCCATCTGCCGTGACTCTTCTTCCCAAGAACTCGACCTCCTGCGCCAGGAAAACACACATCGAGCATTTCAACCTGAGCCCCATGTGATCCAACCGACCAAGAACCTCTTCCTAATTTTTGCAAGTACTCAGTGGTCTCCCGACCTGTAACCAGTATGTCGTCTTGGAAAACCATGGTGCGAGGAATCGACTTTAGCAGACTCTCCATGTTCCATTGGAAGATTGCCGCGGCCAACCGAATCCCGAATGGGCACTGGTTATAGATGAACAGACTTTTGTGCGTGTTAATGCAGGTGAGGCCTTTCGAAGACTCCTCCAGCTACCGTGTCATGCAGGCCGAGGTCAGGTCCAGCTTGGTGAATGTCTTTCCACCAGCCACGGTCGCAAATAGGTCGTCTGCCTTGGGTAGCGGGTACTGGTCCTGTAGTGAAAAACGGTTAATCATTATTTTATAGTCCCTGCAAATTCTAACCGTGCCATCCTCCTTAAGTACAGGGACAAGTGGACTAGCCCACTCATTGAATTCCACCGGCACGATGATGTCTTCTCGCTGCAGCCTGTCCAGCTCAATTTCCCCTTTCTCACGCATCATGTACAGTACTGCCCGTGCCTTGTGGTGCATGGGACACGTACTGGGAACCAGATTTATCTGCACTTTTGCCCTCGAGAAGCATCCAATGCCTGGCTCAAACCACGATGGGAACTTGCTCAGAATCTGAGCACATGAGGAGTCGTCGATGGATGAAAGCACTCAGATGTCATCCTAGTTCCAGCGGATTTTTCCCAGCCAGCTTCTGCCAAACAATGTGGGTCCATCCCCTGGCACAATCCACAGCGGGAGTTCATTTACTGCTCCATAATAGGAGACATTGACTTCTGCACTGCCAATTACAGGGATTAGTTCCTTGGTGTAAGTCCTTAGTTTGCTGTGAATGGGGCTGAGCTTGGGCCTGTGTGCCTTTTTGCCCCACAGCCTGTCGAAGGCCTTTTCACTCATGGACTGACTTGCACCCGTGTCCAGTTCCATAGATACTGGAATACCATTCAGTTCAACTTTCAACATAATTGTGAACATTTTGTAGTGAATGTGTACACATCTGCCTCCTCAGTACGTGTCTCCAATTCAGCCTCATTCATGGTGGATCGCTCTTCGTCTGCAACGTGGTAGTTTGCAGGGTTTGCAGCTCACCTGCACATTCACTGGAGGTGTCCCATTGTTCTGCAACCGTTGCATGCACAGTGCTTGAAGCGGCATTGATGGGGCCGATGTTCACGTCCGCAGCACCAACAAGGTGTTAACTGCCTCACATTAATGATTGATGGCGGATTCTGGGTCATCTGAGGTCGGGCAGCAGCTGCCGGCATGTAGATTCTGCCATGTATATTTCTGCTCGAAACTGATGTTACTTTATGCACAGTACTGGACGAAACTTCTTTACTCTGCGAAATCTGTTTGGTATTGTTGCGTGGACATAAATGCCTGGGCTATCGTTATGGCTTTACTTCGATTCATTGTTTCTACAGTCAACAGTTTGCGAAGGATTGATTCATGGCCAATGCCCAATACAAAAAAGTCTCTAAGCATTTGTTCTAGGAAGCCCTCAAACTCACAATGTCCTGCAAGGTGCCTTAGTTCAGCGACATAGCTCGCCTGTTCCTGGCCCTCCGATTGTTGACACGCGTAGAACCGATATCTCGCCATCAAAACGCTTTCCTTAGGATTTAGGTGCTCCCGGACCAGAGTACACAATTCTTCATAGGATTTCTCTGTTGGTTTTTCTGGTGCTAGAAGATTCTTCATGAGGCCATAGGTTGTTGCCCCACAGACAGTTAGGAGGATCGCCCTTCGTTTGGTAGCATTCTCGTCCCCTTCCAGCTCATTGGCCATGAAGTATTGGTCGAGTCTCTCCACGAAGGCCTCCCCATCGTCCCCTTCTGAGAACTTCTCCAGGATAGCTACTGTTCTTTGCATTTTTGCATGGTTGTTCATTACCTCGTCGTCAATTGGTACACTCAAAATAAAGGATGAAACTGAGTACTGTCTACAATGAGCAAGAGGCTGCAGGTTGACTTGGACAGGTTAGGTGAGTGGGCAAATGCATGGCAGATGCAATATAATGTGGATAAATGTGAGGTTACCCACTTTGGTGGCAAAAACAGGAAGACAGAATATTATCTGAATGGTGACAGATTAGGAAAAGGGGAGGTGCAACAAGACCTGGGTGTAATGGTACATCAGTCATTGAAGGTTGGCATGCAGGTACAACAGGCGGTGAAGAAGGCAAATGGCATATTGGCCTTCATAGCTACAGGATTTGAGTATAGGCGCAGGGAGTTCTTTTTACAGTTGTACAGAGCCTTGGTGAAGATACACCTAGAATATTGTGTTCAGTTTTGTTCACCTAATCTGAGGAAGGATGTTCTTGCTATTGAGGGAGTACAGCGAAGGTTCACCAGACTGATTCCTGGGATGGGAGGATTGACATATGAGGAGAGACTGGATCAACTGGGCTTGTATCCACTGGAGTTTAGAAGAATGAGAGGGGATCTCATAGAAACATATAACATTCTGACGAGATTGGACAAGTTAGAGGCAGGAAGAATGTTCCCGTTGCTCGGGAGTTCCAGAACCAAGGGTCACATTTTAAGAATAAGGAGTAAGCCTTTTAGGATCGAGATGAGGAGAAACTTCTTCACTTAGAGAGTGGTTAACCTGTGAAATTTTGTACCGCAGAAAGTTGTTGAGACCAGTTCCTTAGATATATTCAAAAGGCAGTTATATATGTCCCTTACAGCCAAAGGGATCAACTGGTATGGAGAGAAAGCAGGAAAGGGGTACTGAGGTTGAATGATCAGCCATGATCTTATTGAATGGCGGTACAGGCTCGAAGGGCCAAGTGGCCTGCTCCTGCATCTAATTTTCTATATTTCTAAGTGTGACCCTAGCTCCTTTAATAAGACTCCAGCGTGCACGTGATTTGTGGTTGGCCTGCTTATATACTGTGCTCCCAAGGGATGCTGGATCCCTTGGGACTCCAACTGGTAGGCCCTCTGGTGGTAGTGTAATACAGGTTACAAGGGGTTAAATACATAACAGGTTGTTTTTCAGGGAGTTCATATTTGTCGGCATTACTTCAGAAATCGACTCCAGGTTTATTAAAGCTGGCCTCTGTGGGGTTCAAGTAACTTTTTTCGCAAATCTATTACTTTTTTTCTGCAAAGACGTTTTGCTTTCATAACTGCAGATGACAGAAAATGTGGCAAAAACGAAGATCTTGTTTACGTAGATGCTGAAACATCATCTCTGTTGATTACTTCTGCCAATTTTAACTTGCGAATACCAGTAGATAATTCGGAAACTTAGCAAAAATTGAGGCTACATAAAGCACAGTAAAGTATAATACTATACTTAATCCAGTTATAGTACACATTAGACCATTGATTTTAAATAAATTAACCCTACTGCAAAAATAGGAAAGGCTTAATCTACTAATGTACCAAGAAATAAATCATCATCTATGATTATTTCCCATTGCTTGAGGAAATAAAGGTGCATTTTAAAGAAAAATTATTGTCTAGAATAATCAGGAATTTAGAGTTGAAATTCGATATGGGCGGCGGCGCAAAATAGGCGGTAACTCATGGGTCGCCTTTATACATTCTACCTCATATTCAGTTCCATTGATTTTAATAGAAGTGAATATTGTGCATGTCCTACAAAGATCAGCAGATGGAACTCTGGCTGTTTTATGTCGCTGCTCATATTTAATTGCACGCCATATACTTTTCAAACCACCATTTAGTATACATTTCCTTATTCTATTTAGTTGACACATTTCAAGAAAGTGGCTAAATCTAGTTTAATGTCTAACATAAAACAATAGAAGAGGGAATCTTATACAAACTCCTTAACTGTTTGTCTACATATTTCTTTAACAGTTTCTTAAAGACCATTTGGAAAGGAAATTCTGTAGATGAACATCATGGGCAGCTGATCCAATGTTACCGATTTTACATTGTCGCCAACAGTTAAAATGAGCACTAGTGACAATTTGTTTGAATTGCAGTTATTTCAAAGGAACATAAAAATTATGAGTGTGCTGATAGAGAATTAACCATGTTCATTCATAAGTTTACCCCAGACTTTCACTGTCATAATTCAAGATAATGTGTGGGACGATGCTTCAATATAGCAGGTTTGATCTCTAACAGAGGAAAATCAACCAAGACGTCCACAGTGCGCCCTTTCATGAGCATTGCTACAAAGTACTTGCCTGTGTGGACACAAAGTATGGAGAGCAATGCATAGCCCGTAAAGGAGAAACACTATGAACTCATGAGGATTGGTTGCATGATAAGGTATGAGAAGCATTTCAACAACTGTGGATCCATAAAGCAACACAATTCAGTGCATTCAAATGAAGGGTATAGAAATATATCTCCCCCTTGCTTCCACAATGCAGAAAAATAACTAACGCTGGGATTTTCAGCAGTTATGCAAGTTATGCCGAAGCTTATAAGGAAAAACAAGGAACGGTTTGTTTCCAATGTTCTGATTTAGGTAACAATTCACACTGATTAAAATGTTATAAATAGATATTACAAGCTCGTTTCACAATGCGGAGCTATTTTAAAGTGACGTACACCTAATTAAGTTACATTTAATCCAACTGATGACTCCATTGGAATGCCATCGGGCATATCTACGATCTTTCCTCTCTTGCAGAAATAGACATTGATACATTTGCATCTTAAACTGTAAACCAGCATAAGTATTATATGCACACTTATCAACTGGGAGGCAAACTTGTGAATAAAGAAGCAACGTGCATTGTCAAGTTATAAGCAAAACTCACAAAATGATGGAAAGGCATAGCCTCTGGGTCAGCAACTCAAGGACTTTTAATTTTGGCCGATAGTGTAAAACGAGCGATATGTGATCAGCTGTTGATTATAGGCATCTCCCGATTTTCGTTGCTATTGACTTGAATGAAAGCAAAAATTGGGAAATGTTTTGTAACGAATTGTCAATCTGATATTTCCCATTTTATTGTATCGGCAAAAGTTAAAAGTACTCCCAATATCTCACGTTGGCTTCTTCAAAGAAATCGGAGGCTTTTCTGCCGACTTTCACTTTCTACTGCTAAAGTGGATGATGTGATTTTGTATCACTTGTTAAAAGTGAGCATTTCTACATTTGATGTGGGATTGGTCACCTTTTATACACCTC
The DNA here is from genome assembly GCF_044704955.1 of Pristiophorus japonicus. Classification (NCBI taxonomy): domain Eukaryota; kingdom Metazoa; phylum Chordata; class Chondrichthyes; family Pristiophoridae; genus Pristiophorus; species Pristiophorus japonicus. The sequence continues at coordinate 25,020,248 of NC_091995.1, read as the reverse complement.
CCCCAATTTTCCATTAAATGAACTTCAATATATATTACTCCATATATATATATTGATTGAGACCTGAAATGTAGAACAGTGTCCTTACAGAATGTAACATAATTCAAAGACAGGAATAGGTCGTTAGTACCAATTGCTCCACGATACCTTCAATAGTCCCAGAAAAGATTGCATGCATTGAGGAAGATGGTTAGTCAATTATGGCAATTCGTGGAAGCCCACTTGAAGGGTAATCTATCATCAGCACATTTTTGGGGCTGTCTTTGTGACTACAGCTCTGTCATTTTTATGCATCAGAAGTCGTCCAGACTACAGTGCATTGCACATTACAATATCTGATAAAGTAAACGTTATGTGTGCTTTATTATTGGACGCTGGCATTTAGAAAACCAGGCAGCATGGCTGATGTGAGATTCATTGTAACTGGAGATCGCAAGGCATCAGTAATTTCGCTCATTGTGCAATACAGGCGCCATCTTGCCAAACAACACTACACTAAACATTGAAATCAATAATCTATGTAGAAATAGTGCTTGACGGTTCTGTACATTAACAGATCAAAACTGGGATTGTAACTTGAAGCCCACAAAGTGTGTTCAATCGAATCACCTCGTATGGTTATGCTATCATGAACTTTCTGTCAAAACAATCTATTTTATGAACCAATTATCCTTACCAAACGTTCCTGGAGGTGTTTCCCCAAATCGCAAGCAGTGTTCTTCAATATTTTTATTATTCAGTTAGCTAAGCTCAACAGCAACCGACCCAGCATTTAGTATCATGCATGGGTCATCCATCTATCTACCTCAAATATCATTGGTTACATCAAATAAGTCTGAGAAGCATCAGAATCAGAGCAAAATTAAAAGTGAGATGCATAATGACAATGTTGTGGCGTCTTGACCTACTTGTTTTATTGTCCTGATTGCTCGGAACACATTACAATATTACCCAGAAAAATTGCTCTGTTCCCTATAACATTGAAATGGGATGAAGTTGCATCAGCATGCAAACTGATTTGAGCAGTAGCCCTCAGGGGATGAGTAGGGCAAAGAAGCTCGAGTTTACATGGTGTACAGTGTGTTACTGCCACGCAACCAACAGCGGCAATTGATCTTGAACACAGCAAAGCGAAGTTTGGCCAGAAAGCTAATTGTTGCCCACCTCAATGTGTTCTGGATTCATACCCACTAAGCAAATTATGTTCTGTTGGCTCAGTTGGGTAGACTTTGCAGGACTGTGATTGCTCAGTAGCTTCTCCAACATTTTGTCCATATCTTCCTTTCTAATTTTTGTAATGTCGACTCCTAATTTAGGTAGCAATTCTACAGATTTTGCTTGCCCAGGTAACAGTTCCTCTTCTGTAAGCATCTGGATACATTTGTGTTGGTCCAAAAGTTTCTAGTGTGAGAACAGGTGCAGAACGCTGGTCAGTGCATCCCTTCCTTCATTTTCTAAAGTGGAGGTAATGCATAGTATCCCATTCCATTCTGCCTGCAGACGGCATTGCTAAATATCACCAAGGTTGGAATTCATAGACTGCCTTATCTTGTGGGCTCAATGCCAAACCACGCCTTAGACTAAGGCACCAAATGATCCAATGACCTTCCTTCTATGTTTTTTGACCTGATTTGCATTGTCGGCGATATAAATGCTAATTTTGGAGTAATTTGTTTTTGTGTTTGCAGTCTGTGCCATCAGAACAAATCAGACATAAAATTTTGAATCTAAAGGTGAGTACACGTTTTTTCTATAACTGATCAAGGGGGTGAAATTGAATTTTGGATAGGGCGTAAAATGTGTGGTACCAGATCGGTCACCCTTTATAAATCCAATACTACTTTTCTTTCCAATATGGGAAAGAAAAGCAGAGGGCATTAACAAAAGATTGCGTATCCACTACTGCTCAGTTTCAGCTGTTGCCTAAGTTGGAATTAAGTTTTATGCTAGCACTGAGTAATGTTATTTAATACATCATTTCTGGAAGTTAGGAATGGTAATGATTTTTTTTCAAAAGAAGGAAGAATATTCAATCTTATCTTATGGTTAAAAGTGGTCCACCTCTTGTTCAAAGTTGTTGTATTATATGTGAAAATATTAAAGTATTTGTGCAGCGACTGGAAAAAAGATACTTTCTTGGGCAGAACTCTGCATAATCCTGGCACACCGACAAGACATCACGCACAGGGGCTTTTAGTCAGAAATCGCAATGTTCCTTCTAGTGGTGTTAACATTTGAAAATTGCGGCGATGCATTTGCGATGGTCTGACAAATGGCCTGCTGTGTGCAAGGCACAGTTTCTATCATGAGTCAACAGACAATCCTGATACAATTATTTCTTAAAAGCAGGTGCACGCAGTGTTTATATCTCAGGTATTCAGTGACAGGCGGCAATTGTTCAAAATGTCTCCTTCATGAGGACAACTGGAACAGTGGTGGATATGACGCTGACAGTTAACCCATTTGTTCTGTCGCATTTCCTGGCATATTCTACACAATTTGGGTCTTTCTAGTAATTTATGTTTCAAATGTTGAGTAGTCTCACTAAAATAATACTAATGATGTAGCTTCCAGAATAATTCTTTTGTTTTATTCCCTTCTGCATTGGAGACGCTAGCTTCTGCTGATTATGTCCAAGGGTGTTGGTGTTATAGTACCTCACCCTATTTATCACATCTGAATATCATACCCCACGGGGCTTCATGTTTATCGTTATGTTTGTCTTTTTATTGAGGTGCAGAGAAGACCGCCAGGTTCATATCTACTCACCCCTTGCATGGCTATTGAATTCCCTTATACCAATCATCATATTACCTCCTCCTTCCCTTTGCAGACTCGATTCTTCAGTCAAATATTTTTCCACAGGTCCTCAAAGCCAACCAGAGAAGTCTCTGCAGGCCCGAAATCAATTACTGATTACCTACAATAATTTACCCTTACCGTCTGCATGCAGCAACCACCTCCGTTGCAGAAACTATGGTATTTGCCTTGTTGAGTTCCGCTATACAAGTTGGCTGCTCTCTGGGAGAAGTAAAACTTCCATGCATTCACCTGCCTTCCCCAATTACGCACTTTATATAGGTGCCCCAATGTTCTACCTATCTGCTCATTGACACTCAATGACACAATCCAGATTCATTACTTACTCACCTTTAATAATCCTAAATAACTGGATCTGATTCTCACTAGATATCCACTTTACATGGAGTATTAACCCATGGTACAAAATCTAACTTCACAGCTCCTTGCTTCTATGCTGGCCATCATTCTGTTGCCCTTCTCTGCAACTGTTCCAGATTCACAATGTCGTTCCTGGCTGGGGTGCCAACTGGGGATACAATACTAAAATATATCCCTTGCCAAGATCATTACATTATACTATTATTCTGGTCCTGGTTTGCTTAAATTTTACGTGCAACACAGCTGGTAATACTTTTCTCCTTTCCCCCAGTACCTGCCTGTAACTACATTAATGAGCATTGGTGTAGATATTTTCCATTCTTGGTGTCATCTCCCAATGTGCTACAGATTAGGAAATGCAATTACTGCGGTGTTAGTGTCCTCCTTCAGATCATTGATGAATATAATAAGCAGAAGGAAAACAAAAGCAATGGCCAACGGCACATTAAACGTTTCGGACCCCCATTAGGAAATCATACCATTGAATACCTTTTTGTTTATGATCCTTTAACCAATTAGTTATTCACTTCCTATCTCAGTTCCATGCCATGGTATCTAATTTTAGCACACAATCATAAAGTGGCATCTTATTAAAACCCTTTTAGGAAGTCCAAGTAAGTGTCATTACAGATTTAGCTGTTATTGCAGCTGGGCCACGGGGGAGCTCACAACTGAAAGGTACTCCGCTAGATTTTCAATGAAGTAATTTTAACTGGAGAATCTGTTAGACCCAGGGTTGTGGCAGCAATTAAATAATTACCTGGATTTAGAGTACCGTCAAATTGGGAGAAAGGCAGTCTGTCCGGTATGGTATTATAATGGTTATGTTACTCCAGAGGGGTGAGTTTAAATTGCACCATGACAATAAGAATTTAGTAGCATCAAAAGTACCCATGAACCTATCAGATTGTTGTAAAAAGCCAACTGGTTCACTAATTTTCTTCGGTCTTCTACTAGTACAATAAAACAAATTGCATATTAATATCTAAGTCAGATATCCAGGCCATAGCTTGAGGTGTATCAGCGTGGATTATCTTTTAGGCTGCCTGCGAATTTACTCTGAGGGCAGTGTTCGGTCATGTGCTCCAGGGACCGATTAGGGGCTCCGCAGTCGCATGATGGGTCACTAATTTCCTTTAGGAAATTAAACTTGATGTCTTTACTTGATCTGGTCTATATGTGACTCATATGCGACTACCTCTTAAATGACATCGCACGTCTATCCATCTGGGTCAAAATTATGGAAGTACCTACCTCACAGCATTGTGGGAATACCTTCACCGTAAGGACTATGTCAGTTGAAGAAACGGCCCATCACCACCTTCTGAAGGGCAACTAGATACGGGCAACGACTGCTGGCATTGCTAGCGACAACCATAGCACAAGAATTAATAAAAAAAACAGAAGTACGTTACTTTAATTCCAATATTGATAATTGCTATGCCAGTAAAAGTGCAGAAAAACACATTTCCAACGAGAACAAATGTTGCCAAAATGTATCACTTTCAGCAGTTTCTACAATACTTATGATTTGAGCCTGAATGTTATCATCTATAATCGTGATATATTAAAATCACTTCCTGAGGAAAAAGTACTGATTAAACTTTAAGAACAGGATGTTTCTCAACTTCATGATACTGTAACTCAATCTATTGGAATTCAATGAATGTTTTTTTCAGTATTAGTATTTTCGATTTCCAGATGGCACATTTAATCATTACTAGTTGTGTAATCTTGATATATTGTTCAGACAAAATAGTGACAATTTTTACAAATTAACGCTGTTTTAGTATTACATGTATTAAATGGCATACTTTTTATCGTAATGGAGAGGAGATAAAATGATTAATTTTTCCTTTCCATCTACAATTCATCCTGGTACCATACTTCCTTCATTTACTAGCCACACAAATATACTGGTAAGTATCTGTTCAATGCTTCTCCTCTATCGAATGAAGGATGACACACAACAGAACATTTTCAGATGAGTGCGGCCCTAAAACTCCTGCGTCTGTGGGATGATACGCATTTGGTGATTTCTACGCTGGAAACTTTAAACTGTCAGACTCGGGGCGTTAAAGATCATTTAAGTACTTAAAGGAGCAGTGATTTATATGGCTAAAAATATATGGGAATTACTCAGAGTTCAGTACAATACAACAAATGATTATGAGGTTTATGCATAGTTTGACTTGCTCTTCGATTTCCAACTTGAACACATTGGAACACTGCCTAGTTATTTATTCTTCAAGGGGTGACTTTGCAGTTTTAACCAGCAGTTGGATTGACCAAATAGGTTGACTGCCAGTTCGGCGTATCTCAAGTTGTACTGGTTATGGATCATGTCTGTTATGCTATCGATGGAGTCAGCAAAACGAAGGGTAAGCTAACTAATTATTTGTTTGTCACTGCAGCGTTATTCATTCATTCTACGAGTGTGGTTGGCTCCGGCTAAGCACATATATTGGTAACGGAAGGGCTCCTAACGCTGTATGGTTGGGGGGTATGTTAAACTAATTTTGCAGGGAGATCGGAACCAGGGTCAAGCAGAATAGAGGGGAAACAAAGTATATAGAGCACTGGCAGAGACAATGAGCTTTAGAATAAAGACTAATCCAGAAATAGGATGGACCAGACAGGGGAGCAATGCTAAGCAGACTCGGATTTGGAGTGTATGCACGTAAATGTACGGAAAATGCGGTTGGTGACGTGGAGGAACCAGTTGCCACATAGCATTATGGTATAGTGGCAATAATGGATTCAAAGAAGGGCAAGATTGGGAACCTAAAATTCCTAGCTACAATGTATATAAGAGGAATAAGGCAAAATTAAAAGGAGTCGGGTGGCAGTATTAATCAAAAATACTGTTACAGCTCTGGAAAGGGTTTATGTGCTTGTGAGCTGTAAGACAGAACCCGTTTTCTTGGAGTTAAGAAGCATGAAATGAAATGGGAAAATAACAGTGTTAAGGACAAAGAGGGGGAGGAATTCATGAAATGTGCACAGGAAAATTTTCTCCATCAGCATGTTTCCAGATCAACAAGGAAGGAAGCTGTGCTGCAGCTAATTCCTGGAAATGAAGAGGGGAAACTGGAATATGTTTCACTGAGTTTGCATTTGGGAAACAATGATCAAAATGTTTAGATTCGTTATGGAAAAGGACAATAAGCAATCAAATGCAAAGAATCTCAACTGGAGGAGGGTTAACTTCAGTGAGTTGAAAAAGGATCTGGCCCAGTTGGAAGAAGAAACAATCAGATGAACAATAAATGAGAAATGCGAGACCGTCGAAGAGAATATAATTTGGTTACAGAGCAGACACATTCCTACGAGGGAAAAAGGACGTTCATCCAAAGTAACAGCTCCCTGGATGGCTAAAGAAATCGGGATTAAAATGAAATGGAAAAGGATGCCTATAATAAATACCAGGTTCGTAATAAGGTAGAGAATCACATAGAATAAAGAACATGCAGAAAAGTGATACACTCATAATAAATGGTCAGACTGAGTACTGTGTATAATGAGCAAGTGTGACTTAGCTCCTTTATTAAGGTTCCAGAGTGCAGGTACCTCGTGGGTGGTCTGCTTATACATCGTGCTCCCAAGAGATGCTGGGATCCCTTGGAACTCCAACAGGTAAGCCCTCTGGTGGTCAGGAATGGTGCAGGTTACAAGGGGTTAAATCCATAACAACATTCCCCTGTGACGTCAACAATACACTTATTTACAAGTGAGATGATCTGGGGCTTTGCGTTCCCTTATCGATCGTCTCGGTACAAATGCTGGTGTGGGTGGGTTGGTCACTTCTTCATTGGGTTGTTGGGCAGCCAGCCTTGCAGGGCTGCTGGGGATGATGAGTTCGGTTTCGTGCTCAACTGTGATGTCAGTTGCCACTTGTGCGTGTGTTGGAAGGTCAAAGTTGGTGGTGTCCTCTTCAGGTTGTTCGTAGCTGTTGGTGAACCGCAATTTGATTTGGTCCAATTGTTTTCTGCGTGTTTGTCCATTGATCAGTTTGACCTGAAATACCCTACTCCCCTCTTTGGCTGTGACCGTGCCAGCGAGCTATTTGGTACTATGTCCATATTTCAGTAAAAGCACAGGGTCATTGACCTCAATATTGCATGACAAATTTATGCGATTGTGGTATACACTTTGTTGATGCCGCTTATCCTCCACTTGATCTTGTAGATCAGGGTGGAGCAGAGAGAGCCTTATTTTAAGCGCCCTTTTCATGAGCAGCTCAGCTGGGGGAATCCCGATGAGTGAGTGGGGTCTGGTGCGATAGCTGAGCAGTACTCGGGACAACCGCATCTGCAGGGAGCCTTCCGACCCACATTTCAAACTTTGCTTAATGGTCTAAACTGCCTGTTCTGCGGCAAGACTACACGGGCTTGAACGGGGCAGATGTGACATGTTTGATCCCGTTGTAGGTCATGAATTCTTTGAGTTCAGCACTGGTGAAGCACGGCCCATTGTCGCTGACTAGGACATCAGGCAGGCTGTGCATGGCAAACATAGCTCATAGACTTTCAATGGTGGCCGTGGATGTGCTTACAGACATTATTGCACATTCACACCGCTTTGAGTAAGCGTCCACGACATTCAAAAATGGACCCGCATAGTCTACATGGATCCTCGATCATGATTTGGATGGCCAGGTCCACAAACTTAGCGGTGCCTCTCTGGGTGTATTGCTCAACTGAGAGCAAGTGTTGCAATGATGCACACATGGCTCTAAATCTGAGTCAATGCCAGGCTACCACACGTAGAATCTGGTTATGGCTTTCATCATCACGATGCCTGAGTGGGTGCTGTACACGTCACAAGTGAATGTGCCTCTGCCTTTCTTGGGCAAGACTACGCGATTGGCCCACAAAAGATAGTCCGCCTGCAGGGACAGCTCATCTTTGCGCCTGTGGAATGGCTTAATCCCTTTATGCATCTCCACTGGGACACTGGGCCAGCTCCCATGGAGGACACAGTTTTTTTTTACCAGGGGCAGTAAAGAATCCTGGCTGGTCCAGGTCCTGATCTGGCGGGCCATAACGGGGGATTTCTCACTCTCAAATGCCTCCATGACCATAAGCAAGTCCGCTGGCTGTGCCATTTCCACCCCGGTGGTGGGCAATGGTAGTCGACTGAGAGCATCTGTGCAGTTCTCTGTGCCCGGTCTATGGTGGATTACATAGTTGTATGCCGACAGCGTGCGCACCCATCTTTGGATGCAGGCCAGAGGCATTGGTACTAATCTCTTTGCTCTCCGAGAATGGCGATATGAGCGGCTTGTGGTCAGTTCCAAGCTCGAACTTGAGGCCGAATAAGTACTGGTGCATTTTTTTTACCCAGAGCCCCTTTTTCAATCATGCTGTAGGCCCTTTTGGCCTTGGACAAACTCCTGTATGCCTACGCAACTGGTTGCAAAATTCCCGATTCACTCGCCTGCTGTAACACACACCTAACCCCGTATGACGACGCATCGCGAGCTTACAACAATCGTTTACATGGGTCATACAGGGCAAGCAGTTTGTTAGAACACAATACATTTCTGGCTTTCTTAAAGGCAGCCTCTTGCGATTTCCCCCATACCCAGTCATCTCCCTTGCGCAGTAGCACAAGTAGGAGTTCTAGCAGGGTGCTTAATCCAGGCAGGAAATTACCGAAGTAGTTAAGGAGTCCCAGGAACGACTGCAGCTCCATCACGTTCTGTGGTCGTGGCGCATTCTTGATGGCCTCTGCCTTGGCGTCGGTGGGTCTGATGCTGTTTGCCGCGATTCTCCTTCCTAAGAATTTGACGTCCTGTGTCAGGAAAACACCTATCGAGCTTTTCAACCTGAGCCCCACGCGATCCAACCGACTAAGAATCTCCTCCAGATTCCAAGTGCTCCATGGTGTCCCGACTTATAACCAATATGTCCAGCTCCATAGATACTGGAATGCAATTCAGTTCTACTTTCAACATTATTGGTCTGCATTTCACTGTGAACGTGTGTATCCCGTGCACCTCTGCATCCTCCATACGAGTTTACAATTCCGTCTGATCCACTGTGGATCGATCTTCCTCTGCAACGTGGTGGTTTGCAGGGTTTCCATGGTTTGCAGCTTGCCTGCACAATAGGTGGAGGTGTCCGATTGTTCTGCAGCCGTTGCACACATAGTGCTTAAAGCAGCATTGATGGGGCCGATGATCACCTCCGCAGCGCCAACAGGGTGTTAACTGCCTCGCATTAACAGATAATGGTGGAGTCTGGGTCAATTGAGGTCGGGCCACAGCAGCCAGCGTCTACGTTCTGCCCTGTACATTTCTGCTCAAAACCAACGTTAATTTATGTACAGTACTGGCTGAAACTTCTTTGTTCTGTGAAATCTGCTTGGTGTTGTCGCTGGTGGACATAAACACCTGCGCTTTCATTATGGCTATACTCAGATTCGGAGCTTCTATAATCAACAGTTTGTGAAGGATTGTCTCATGTCCGATGCCCAGTAAAAAATGTCTCTGAGCATTTGTTCTAGGAATCCATCAAACTCACAATGTCCTGCAAGGCGCCTGACTTCAGCGATGCAGCTCGCCACTTCCTGGCCCTCCACTCCTTGACACATGTAGAACAGATATCTCGCCATCAAAACACATTCCCTAGGATTTAGGTGCTCCAGGACCAGTGTACACAGTTCTTCGTAGGATTTCTCTGTTGGTTTTGCTGGGACCAGAAGATTTTTCATGAGGCCATAGGTTGTTGTCCCACAGACAGCTAGGAGGATCGCCCTTCAATTGGTCGCATTCTCGTCCCCTTCCAGCTCGTTGGCCACGAATTATTGATTGAGTATCGCCACGAAGGCCTCCCAATCATCCCCCTCTGAGAACATCTTCAGGATGCCGACTGTTCTTTGCATTTTTGCGTGGTTGTTCGTTACCTCATCGCCAATTGATACACTCATAATAAATGGTCAGACTGAAAACTGTGAGTAATAAGCAAGTGTGACCTTAGCTTCTTTATTAAGATTTCAGAGGGCAGGTACCTCGTGGGTGGCCTGCTTATATACTGTGCTGCCAAGGGATGCTGGGATCCCTTGGGACTCTAGCAGGTAGTTCCCTCTGGTGGTTAGGTGTTATGCAGGTTACAAGGGGTTAAATACATAACAAAAAGAACATTGGCAGGAAATAAAAGTGGCACACAGACTGCATAAGGAAAGATGAACAGGCAACATAAGAGGGTAAACAATACTATTTTATGAATGTATAAATGCAAAATGATAGTTAAAGTGAGGTTGGGCGGATTCGGAACCAAAACCAAACTTTTTGTGGAGGTAGAGGGCATGGCTTAGTTATGAAATGTTTATTTTGCATCTCCATTTTCTAAAGAAGAGGACAGGGTCACTGTTATCGAGGAGAGGTAGAAACAATGGATAGGATACAAATAGATAAAGAGGAGGTACTAATCGAGTGTTCTCTATGTAGAACAGTCACTCAGTCCTGATGAGATGCAACCTAGGTTGCTGAGGGAAGGAAGGGTTGAAATAGCCTAAGCACTGGCCACAATATTTCAATCCTCCTTGGATATGGGAGTGCTGCCTGTGTACCGGAGAGGTGCAATTGATAAACCCCTTTTCAGATAGAGAGCGATGAACCAGGTAACTGCAGGCCAGTCAGCCTTACGACAGTGTTGGAGAAACTTCTCGAGACCAGTATCCAGGACAACATTAATTGTCACTTGGAAGAACAAGGGTTAATAAATGATAGTCAACGTGAATTTGTTAAAATGTTGCCTGTCAAACTTGACTGTGTTCTTCAACTGAATAACAGAGAAGGTTAATGGAAGTAGCACAGTTGGTCTTGCGTATATAAACTTTCAGAAGGCGTTTAATAAAGCACCAATAATTGAGTTGATTTCAAAATTGAAGTCCATGGGATTATAGGGGCAGCAGCAATGTCAATACATAATTGGCTAAGTGGCAGAAAACAGTGGGTAGTAGTGTATGATTATTTATCAGACTAGTGGGAGTATACAATTGTGTTCCCAGGGATCAGTATTAGGACTATTGCTCGTTTGGATATATTTTAATTACTTTGATTTGGGTGCAGTTGCAAGGTTTGCAGATGTCACAAAACCTGGAAATGTAATAAAGATTGAGGAGCATAGTAGAAGACTTCTGGAGGTTATACACCGGTGAAATGTGCAAACCCATGGCACATTGAAATTCAACACATACAAGTGAGAATTTATGCCTTTTGGAAGGATAAATGAGGAGAGGTATTATAAATTATATGGTACAATTTTAAAGGGATTCCAGAAACAGAGCAATCTGTGGATTCACATACACTATTTTTTGAAGCTTAAATCACTTGTTGAACATCAACTGGAGTATTTTGTCCAATTATGGCATTCAAACTATAAAAGGATGTCATGGCCTTGGAGATGGGGTTGATGAGATTTACGAGAATGGTACTGGGGTTGAGGGATTTCAGTTATGTAGAGACTAGAGAAGCTGATATTGTTCTCCATAGAGAAAAGAAGTTTAAAAGAATATTCACATCCTCCACAGTTGATAACTGCACCTTTAAGCGTGCCAAATTGAAAGAAAAAAACGTATTTTATGTAACGTTTCGTTTTAATAAGAGAATAATAGAATTTTGGAACAGATTACTCAAGAAATAATGGAACAGAAGATAAAAGAATGTTAAAAAATCTTAGATACATTCATTTTATAAATGTGATCGAGAACTATTGGTTATTGATGGAAAATGAGAGAACATTTTAAAGGATACGCTAAAAGGAACATCATTCTTACCGTATCCAAGCATTGCTGCATGTGAGTCATTTTTTTAAAATCGCTAATTAGTTAATAGGGAACTAATGTAAATAAAAATCGTTTTAAAATTATATACAACTAGTTCTCATGCAGAACCGTTTGCTGACTCAACAGTAGTTAAAAATACAGACTATCAGTTGATTATCACATCGCTGTTTGAGGGAATTTGTGTGCAAATTGGCTGCTGCATTTCCTGCTTTACAACAGTGATGATCGTGAAAGGTGCTATATAAATCCAAGTCGTTCCTTCCTTCCTTCCTTCCTTTCTTTCTTTCTTTCTTTCCTTCCTTCCTTCCTTCCTTTCTTGATATTTAATTCCACACTGTATAAATCTGGAGTTAGAAACTGCACAATGTGGAGGCTACATTGGGATTTGCATTTCTGGCTGAACAAGAATTGATGGGACCACCTTTAATACTTCTAAACATAATGGCCCTGAAATTCCGATTGGCGGCTTCCTGCGGGCAATTGCCTCCGACTGCAGAATTTTAACGCAATTACTTGGTGGTCACATAACACTCCGGATTCCGGTGGGGAGGCCTTCTCTTCCTGCGCTGTGAAGATCGCTTCCGTGCTGCAGGTTTCCACGCAGCAGCTGCAGCTCAGCCAATCAGGTACAGTATTCTCAATTGATAGCAATGAAAACTCGATAACTATGAGTTCTCATTGCTATTAATTGAGAAAAAGCCAAACAAAATAATACCAAATAAAAAATAAAAAACACACCTCACATAATTAAAATTAATTGAAATTAAAATTAATACATATCTTAGAGAATTTTTTCCTGAGTTTTTAAAAGGTTTTTAAAATGATGGTTTTTAAAAGTAAAATATATATTTTTAATTTTATTTTTCATGTTTTAAGTGTGTATTAAGACACTTACACATATAAAAGTAGGCTATGCACCTGCTTTTATCAAACACCAGAGCTTTGAGGACATTTTCTGGGTGAGATATGGGTAAATACTGCAATCTTGCCCTTGCAAATGTCCTCGCTCCCGATATGCAGATGATCAGTCAAACTGGAGTTTGACAGATCGGAAAAGCCGGTTTTCAGCGCATGCACATTATGAGCTGAAAACCGGGTTTTGCGTTGCCTTCCAGGGTCCGTAGACATCTGCACGCACCCGGGGAGGCCGGAATTTCTGGGCCAATGTATGTTTAGCATTTAGACAAATAAATCTCATCAAGCAAATACCTTTCGAGAACCCATAAATGGTAGCAATGGCCACGTGCTCTGATTTACACATTGCAGTTATTCAATACATTTAGTCAATTGTAACTTATCAAAATATTTCTTAATTTCCAAATGTAAAATAAGCACTGTGCTACTTTCATCCAATAACTTGGTGACCGTTTTCAAAAATGTAACCAGGTTGGTCAGACATGACCTTTTCTCCAGAAGTCATGTTGCGTGGCCGTAATAACTTCCTACCTGTCCAGTGGCCACCTAGGACATCCCTAATGAGCAATTCTAGCAAGTTGTTTATTTAAATAACAGCTGGTGAAATGGGCGGACACGTGGCAGATGAAACTTGAGAATTGATACACTTTGGTCGGAAGAATGAGTAGAGGCAATACAAACTAAAGGGTAAAATCCTAAAGGGGATGGTTGAACAGAGAGACCTGGTAGAATATGCGCACAAGGTGTCAGAGCAGGTTGATAAAGCAGAAATAAAAGCATACGGGAAAATAGGCTTCATAAATAGAGTCATAGAGTATAATAACAAGGAAGTTATGATGAACCTTCATAAAACATTGTGTCATCGTCAACTGGAGTATTGCGTCCAATTCTGTGCAGGCACTTTAGGAAGGTTGTGAAGGTCTTGGAGAGGGTACCGAAATGATTTATGAGAATAATTTCAGGGATAAGGGATTTCAGTTAGGTGGATAGATTGGAGAAGCTGGGTTTGGTCTCCTAGTTTGAGAGGAGATTTGATAGAGGTGTTCAAAATCATGATGGGTCTAGACAGAGTAGATAGAGGTAAACTTTTCGAAATGGCAGAAGGGTCGAGAACCAGAGGATGCAGATTTAAGGTGATTGGCAAAAGAACCAAAGGCGATGTGTGGAAACACTTTTTCAAGCAGCAAGCGGTTCGGACCTGGAATGCACTGCCTGAAACGTGGTAGGGGTAGACTCAATTGTGGCTTTCAACTGTGAATTGAATGATTCCTGTAGGAAAACGAATTGCAGGGCTACGAAGAATGGACAGGCGAGTGGGACCAGCTGAAGTGCTCTTGCAGAGAGCCAGTACAGACTCGAAGGGCTAAATGGCCTCCTTCTATGCAGTATCCATTCTGTGCTGGATCCATTCTATGCTTCTATCTATCTATCTATCTATCTATCTATCTATCTATCTATCTATCTATCTATCTATGTATCTGTCTCTCTCTCTCTCTCTCTATCTATCTCTCTGTTTTTCTCTCTATCTGTCTCTCTGTCTATCTATCTATCTATCTAGTCATGGCAACTCTGAAATCTCATCTTTAAATCTCCAAATATATATCAAGATGTAGAATCATGAGGCTAACTCATTATTCTAATTGCTCCTGCACTGTGACATGAAAAATATGGAATAGTTGATTGCATCTCTTGTTGCACTGTTTTCAATTATGTTGCAGCCATGTGGACTTTTGCTGTCGCTACAGCTATCACAGGGAACTGTAGAAGCGCTTCAGCTGAATACAGGTGCAACATAAATCAAGGCATCCCACCATATAGAAACATAGAAACATAGACAACAGGAGCAGTAGTAGGCCATTTGGCCCTTCGATTCTGCACCGCCATTCAATATGATCATGGCTGATCCTCTATCACAACACCAAATTCCCGCTATTCTCCCATACCCCTTGATGCCTTTTGTTTCTAGAAACCTATCTATATCCCTCTTGAATATATTCAGTGTCTTGGCCTCCACGGCCTTCTGTGGTAGATAATTCCACAGGTTCACCCCCCTCTGGGTGAAAACATTTCTCCTCATCTTGGTCCTAAATTTCCCACCCCGTATCCCGAGACTGTGACCTCTTGTTCTAGACTTCCCAGCCAGGGGAAACATCTTGCCCGCATCCATTCTATTGAACCCAGTCAGAATGTTATACGTTTCAATGAGATCCCCTCTTATTCTTCTAAACGCTAGTGAATACAGGCCTAGTCGACCCAATCTCTCCTCATACGACAGTCCTGCCATCTTGGAATCAGTCTGGTGAACCTTCGGTGCACCTCTTAGGGAAGGAGACCAAAACTGCACAATATTCCCGGTTATCGTCTGACCAAGGCCCTGTATAACTGTAGAAGACATCCTTGCTCCTGTACTCAAATCCATATGGAACAGGATGGCAAAATATTTTGTTGGTTATTTGTAACAATGTTCCCCTCAGTGTCTGATCCACCGACATGAAAATCCCTGCTGTTATTGTCAATTGCCTATTTGAGATTGTAACCTGCAATTTTCTGTAGCTCAAAATCAGCAAGTGTGAAATCATCCTTTGCTACACTGCCCAGCATAAGTATCTTTAGAATTGATATTATGAGCCTGACCAGCTAGTATTTAAGCAAAGCTAGACGGTGGTGATCATTGGAGTACTGTTGCATCCTCCCAACCTATGCCGCTTCCACTGGAACAGTCGCTTTATTCAATTTCTGTAACTACAGTCAACATTGCACCCTACACAACTAAAACCTTACTCTCAGCATCGTTACCTTTCATTTGCAACAATCTCTTAGGCAGCGCATACCATTTGCACCCAGTAAAATTCGCAATACTGTGGAACGTCCACAGTTGCCATCTTGAGTAGCTGAAAGTCCAACATTTATTCCATCCCTGTTTTCTCTATGCATTATTGATTTCCCACTCTCTAGTGATTTTAATTCAAAATGCTGGTGCAAGTTTTCATGTCCTTCGATTATCACGATCATAAGGACTTATTGATCTTATCCATGCTTATACCTTAATATGTCCTTGATTCCTCCAAAACTTCCAACCCCTCTGCTGACTGTTTAAGGGGCCATTATGTTCCAGTTCTCGGCAACTTCCTGAACAATTTTATTTGCCTTAGACCCTCCCCCACACACTTCAATAATCATGTTACTACTTTTATCTTGACCTCTAACTTAACTTTCTTCGGTTTTACTTTTGCTGGGCCTCCACAGTTATTCTCTTTACTACAAAATATTTTCAGAAGGCGTCCTACGAATTCGAGGAGTAACAGAATTGTAAATTGTTTTATGTTTATGCTTATCATCAGTTTTTAGAGCTTTGCAACTGACCACAGTATTGTTATGCAAGATAGGAGAAATGGTCAAGTTGACCACACATCATGGCTATGGATTAATTGTTTTGTAACTATGCTTCTTTAAATGCATAGGATGCCCATGAAGCAAAAGGCAATCCAGCTAACAAAATAATTTCGATTTAGTTACCTCACGTTTGTCGCAAAATGTTGTTGCTGCACCTGAATAGGATAAAGTATAATGGTAAGACCTTCCAAAGTTTTCATTTGATGTTGCAGAAATAATTAGAGCATTTCATGATCTGCATAATACAATAACCAGAAAATGCCTTATGATGATGCTCAAATTAAAAAATTAATACGTAATCGATGTACTGACATATTGTGTTGGCCTATACTAAGCAAAAAAACCTCCTCAAGTTACTATGTGACAGAATGCGAAGAACATGACAAAAGTGTTAATACTTACTTAACAAATTAACATAACTGCTTTCTCTTTGCCTGTATTTCAAGATCCGAAATGGATGAGAACAAAAATCTTGGAGCAGCGATTAGTACTGCGAATAAATCAAGTCAAGTTGAAGAATGGAAAGAAGAAACAAATCCGACTAACAGAATGGCTACAAGAGGTAATACTATGTAAACAGTATAGCAAGGAAGTTAACCATCTTGTGGAAAGAGAAATATGGTTTAATTAAAAAAAAATAATGAAATCCGATTGCATTTTTATAATTGCTCCGAATATCCAATTCGATCTAATTGCAAAGCAGATCTTGGAAAATACTGTTGACAAGATTAGCGAATGAGTGTGCAGCATATTCACACGATGACCCTTAACTATTTCAATATAGCCTTCGATTTCCAGCACCTGCAATATTTTGCTCTAGTCATTTCCTGAAATGGTCAGCAACACCTTTGCAACAGCAAACCGAGAAACTTCACATAAGCACGTTACATGTTAATCTTCAGATAATGACAACATGCTTTTTATCCATTCATGCTTTGAAACATCTGGGTTTTAATAAATTATGCCGATTACGCATGTACATGACTGACAGCTCCGTTTTCACAATAACCAAGAAACTTTGGCATTGACAACAACCAGCTCTGTGATGGGAGAGTAAAACCATGCCGATCATTTATAGGAGACTCGATAATCCAACATCTAAGAAAGGGATGCCATTTTTTGCAGAATTGTTGACCATATGTCTGAAGGTAGAGGCCCATCACTTAAGATAAATTCTTCACACCTGAATCCAGACGACTTTACTAGATATACAAGCACCTTCTTCCCTCTTAAAACATTATTCCCGACTGGTTGGTTATTTTAACAATTCATTTACATCTTACTCCTAAAGACCCTGTGAGCTCTCCTTCTTACTTGTGTCTCTTCTACATTTGGCATTCTGTGTGTCATGGACAGCACCATGTGCCATCTTCGTAAGCAGTGAAATACTTATTATTCATTAGGTGTTTTGTGCAGCTTATTTATAATTTTTGATACTCATGCTCCAAATATTGAGTCACATGGAGCATACTACTCCTATGAAGCACTTTGGGACGTTCACTATGTTAAAGGTGTCATATAAATACAAGTTGTTGTTGAATACACTCAACGACTGAGAAGCCAACTTGCTGGCATTGAGAATTCCAAAGATTCACAACCTTCTGAGTGAAGAAATTTCTCCTCATCTCAGTCCTAAATAGCCGATCCCTTATCCTGAGATAATGACCCCTTGTTCTAGACTCTAATATGAATTTAAAATAACTGATAGAACTTCTCTTCGATTCCATCCAAGTCATACACCATGCTGCTCTGGAAAAAAAATATTGCAGTACCTTTATCGTTGCTGGGTCAATATACTATCTTTGCTGCCAAGCATCATTGTGGGAATAAGGCCTATCATCGTCCGTGGGCTACGTAGGACGCATAATACATGTGGCCTTGTGAGCATCTTCCATTTCCACAGAACAGAAAAAATAACTTGTGTAAAGTTATCTTGTCTGTGAGTAATTCAAATTACAAAGAGGGCTTCCACTGCTGATAAATTCTTGGACATTTTCAATTTTTTTCGGTTACTCTTTTCCCTCAGGTGGCTAATGTCCCAGAGAGTGCCTTTACCTTCAATATATAAATGATTTATAATGTTCCCAGCGATTCAACAGAGAGGCCTATTCGCTGCATTTGGGCGCATGTTTATGTTAGCTCCCCTCGTGTCCTTTTCTTACTTCCTTAGTTGATGGAATCAGCATTACACTTGCCTTCATTATCATTGCCAAATAGATGAATAAAAGTTTAGTGAAAACCTGAAAAGTAGCACTCAAACAGAGCATATAAAGCAGAAGGTTTTCAGCTTAATAATTTTACAGTGCTAAGTAGAACATAACAAATATTTGTGAAATATGTGTTGACCTTCATTTTACATAATAATCTGTGGTGGGTCGTTTCGTTTTTTTCACAATCCATAGCGGGAGTTCATGTACTGCTCCATCATAGGAGACTTTGACTTCAGCACTGCCAATTATAGGGATTAGTTCCTTGGTGTAAGTCCATAGTTTGGTGTTTGGGGCTGAGCTTGGGCCTGTGTGCCTTCTTTCCCGACAGCCTGTCGAAGGCCTTTTTACTCATGGACTAACTTGCCCCAGTGTCCAGCTCCATAGATACTGGAATGCCGTTCAGTTCAACTTTCAACATTATTGGTGGGCATTTCATTGTAAATGTGTGTACCCCATACACTTCTGCCTCCTCAGTTTCCAATTCAGTCTGATCCACTGCGGATCGATCTTCCTCTGCAACGTGGTGCTTTGCATGGTTTGCAGCTCACCTGCACATTCGTTGGAGGTGTCCCATTGTTCTGCAAACATTGCACGCATAGTGCTTAAAGTGGCATTGATGGGGCCGATGATCACCTCCGCAGTGCCAACAGATTGTTAACTGCCTCACAATAATAGATGATGGCGGACTCTGGGTCAATTGAGGTTGGGCCACAGCAGCCGGCATGTATGCTCTGCCATGTACATTTCTGCTCAAAACCGGCGTTACTTTATGTACAGTACTGGCCGAAACTTCTTTATTCTGTGAAATCTGCTTGGTGTTGTCGCTGGTGGACATAAATGCCTGGACTATCTTGATGGCTTTACTCAGATTTGGAGTTTCTACATTCAATAGTTTGCGAAGGATTATCTCATGTCCGATGCCCAGGTCAAAAAAGTCTCTGAACATTAGTTCTAGGAATCCCTCAAACTCACATTGTCCTGCGAGGCACCTCAGTTCGGCGACATAGCTCGCCACTTCCTGGCCCTCCGATCGTTGACACGTGTAGAACCGATATCTCGCCATCAAAACACTTTCCTTAGGATTTAGGTGCTCCAGCGTACACAATTCTTCGTAGGATATCTCTGTTGGTTTTGCTAGGGCCAGGAGATTCTTCATGAGACCATAGGTTGTTAGGAGGCAGTTAGGAGGATCGCCCTTCGTTTGGTAGCGTTCTCATCGCCATCGAGCTCGTTGGCCACAATGTATTGGTTGATTCTCTCCAAGAAGGCCTTCCAATCATCTCCTTCTGAGAACTTCTCCAGGATGCCGACTGTTCTTTGCATTTTTGCGTGGTTGTTTGTTAACTCGTAGCCAATTGCTACGCTCATAATACCTGGTGAGACTGAGTGCTGTGTACAATGAGCAAGTGTGACCTTAGCTCCTTTATTAAGGTTCCAGAATGCAGGTACTTCGTGGGTGGCCTGCTTATTTACTGTGCTCCCACGGGATACTGGTATCCCTTGGGACTCCAACAGGTGGGCCCTCTGGTGGTCAGTTGTGATGCAGGTTACAAGGGGTTAAATACATAACAGTATCCAAAACTACAGGGGAGATAGGTGTGCCTCAATAACACAATTATTTGAACATACATTAACAGAGTTACATACACTATGAAATTGGGCTTTTTATGCACTAGTTTACATATCTAACATTTTGCCCTGAGAACAGCATTTCATAATTTGAACTGCATTTCATCCAGAAGTGCCAATGCATAATTACCTGCCGGAAGATGTGGACTTTCATCCGGGCAGCACAGTACACCCACATTTGCAAACACTGCGTAGAGGATTCACAGATTCTCATGTGTTGTTTTTCAACAGCAATCAAATGAGGTGCAGTTAATTGAAAACATAACTTTAATACTGATCAAGTGATCCATATCAGTGTCGAGCATAGACATGACATGAGGTCAATAAACAAAGCAAGTATAGAGTTTCCTCAGAAATATTTTCCATATCAGCACTATTCTGTTGCCAAGATTAACAAGCCCGTTATCAATTATCTTGCTTTTTTTGCATTTTTTTCGGCGGGCTTTGCTCACTTACAGGGGAACAGATGGATGCATGTATTAGGAAAATTGTTTTTGTATATCAGAAAACAATATGATTTCAAAATAGAGAACCAAGTAGAGTTGCATCAAGATTTTAAAACAATTACCAAACACGATAAACAATGAGGTGGAGACAAAGAAGACCGCATTCAATTTTACCTTATTAATAAAATGAAAAAGCTTGATTGTGAATGTCAATGTAAGACGCTAAAAGTAAACACAATGAGGAAACATACAACAAAGCAAACATTTCAAAGTTCTATTGCATCGATTTTAAGTTGTATCACCTGATGTTAAAGGTCACCATCCATCATAGGCAGTCCCTCGAACGAGGATGACTTGCTTCCACATGAGTTCACAGATGTTTCAATGTTAAAGGTAACAAGCTCGAAATGGTATGGTTGTCTTACCACCCGTTTTACCGGATGAAAGCTCCAGCCACCATTTTGAAAGGAACCAAATGATGAGCATGCCTGTTTCGGGGTGTCGGCCCTTTTTAATATGCAAATCGGTGTCCTCGGTTCCTTATTGCTAGAGTGGGACACGCACACCTTGCACGATGGCAGTGGGGGTGGAGTGTAGAGGTAGAGAAGTTCTGCTACAACTGTACAGGTTATTGGTGAGGCCAAACCTAGAGTAATGCATGCAATTTTAGTCTCCGTATTTAAGGAAGGATATACTTGCATTGGAGGCTGTTGAGAGAGGGTTCACTCGGTTGGTTCCGTAGATGAGTAGGTTGGGCCTGTGCTCATTGGAGTTCAGAAGAATGAGAGGTGATCTTATCGAAACATATAAGATATTGAGGGGGCTCGATAAGGTCGATGCAGAGGATATTTCCACTCGTAGGGGAAATGAAAACCAAGGGACATAGCTTCAGAATAAGCATCCACCCATTTAAAACTGAGATGAGGTGGAATTTCTTCGCTCAGTGGGTTATAGATCTGTGGAATTCTCTGCCTCAAAGAGCTGTGGAGGCTGGGTCATTGAATATATTTAAGGTCAAGATATATTTTTGAGCAATAAGGGAAGAAAGGGTTATGGGGAGCAGGTAGTGAAGTGGAGCTGAGTCCATGATTAGATCTGCCATGATCTTATTAACTGCTGGAGCAAGCTGGAGGGGCCAAACGGCCTACTCCTGCTCCTACTTCTTGTGTTCTTATGTTCCCCCTTCCCTTTCTGCGTGCTGGACCGTCCTGATATTCTCGAGCCTAAAGCACGGGATCTGCACTGGGAGGTCAAGACTGAGACTCACTGATGCTTCTTTGCTTGATGTGCAAGTGACTAGCTGGCGTGCTCTGCTAGTTGGTCACCGAAAAGCTTACAAAAGTTTTCTTAGGTTATAAAGGCCATTTGACCCATCCAGTCTATGCCGGCGTTTATGCTCCACTCGAGCCTAGTCCCATCTTTCCTCATCTAACTCTATCCACATTACCCTCTATCCCCTTCTCACTCATTTGCTTGTCTAGCCTTCCGATAAATGCATCAACTATTATTTGCCTCAA
This sequence comes from Pristiophorus japonicus, assembly GCF_044704955.1. NCBI lineage: Eukaryota > Metazoa > Chordata > Chondrichthyes > Pristiophoridae > Pristiophorus > Pristiophorus japonicus. The sequence goes on along the minus strand of NC_091995.1, from coordinate 24,998,165 downwards.
CTACTCTCTGTTCGAGTGAGTTCCACATTCTAACCAGCCCCAGATAAAGAAGTTTCTTCTGAATTCCCTCGTTGATTTGTTGGTGGCTATCTTTTATTGGTGGCCTCTAGTTATGTTCTTCCCCACAAGTGGAAACACTTGCTCTCTAGCTACTCTATTAAAACCTTTCCTATTTTTAAAGACCCCTATTAGGTTACCCCTCAGCCTTACCTTTTCAAGAAAAAAGCGGCCCAGTCGGTTCATCCTTTCCTGATCGTTATTCCCTTGCATTTCTGGTATCATCCTTGTAAATCTTTTCTAGACCCGCTCCAGTGCTTCGATATCCTTTTTAATAATATGGTGAGGAGAATTCCAGTGTGGTCTAATCAAGGTTTGATACAAGTTTAGCATAAATTCATTATTGTTCAATTCTATCCCTCTAGAAATGAACTTTCATGCTTAGTTTGCTTTGTTTATGGCCTTGTTAACCTGTGTCACTGCATTTAGCGATTTGTATTTTTTTACTCCTAGATCCATTTGCCCCTCTACTCACCCAGACTCACACCCTCCAATTGATAAGCGGCCACTCTATTCTTCTCGTATTAAACTCCGCTCTTATCTAATGGATATTGAAAGTTATAATAATAGCTCGAGCAGTAGCATTGCATATTAAAAATAAATCACATGCAGTCCAAATTTGTCGTAATTTTCATTTTGCGTGTTGGTGTAAAACGAGCGATTTCGGAAGGGCCATTTTGTTATACACCACGCTCAACTTTCGTTTTAATAGAAGTCAAAGAAAAGAAAATTGTGTGAGATGTAAAACTTACGACCAATTCTCGAGGGGACATTTTGTGCTGCGATCCAAGGTGAACATATAACTCATTGTGTCCAATTAAAACTTCTCCAGCTTTCATATGCCATCAAAAGCATGCTCTGTATTTTGTATTACAACAGACAGAGATTGTTGGGTGGAAGTTCAATAATAAGTTATTTGTGTTACATTCCAGTTATGATTGAGAAAAAGCATGGCTCAGGCCAATCAGGTAAATTAAGTTACTTTTAAGTACTGCTCCAAATCCTAATATCGTCACGTGAATTCTGGGTTTGTGTTTGAATAGCAGTTTGAAAAGTTCAACGACTGATATATTTTGACTGAAATGCAATGCTCTATTTGCATAAGTATTTGCACACCCACACTGATTGATACACACTCTTTCAAACGTACTGATCAATTCTTCGGTCCGATGAGTAAGCAAACTAATAAAGGACCATATTTCCGCTGGAAGAGTAGAGGTAGTTTGGCCTGAGTAGAATTCGCCAGCATGAATGTACTTTTAGTTATTTCAGTTTGCAAATTATACAAGCGTATTTGTTATGGCAGAATCGTGGAAGCCCATATCAGTCATAACTTGGATAAGGTTGGATTCGAAGCAAACAATCATTATCCAAGAAAACTGTACCGCAGAAAAAGTGGACTCAATGCAATTCTATCGCACATGGCATCAGAACCAGTTGGAGGTTATCCTGAGTGCACCGATGGCCCCGAGGTCCTAAAGGACCCATTGTAGGAGGTGGAAATCATGCATCCAGATCGGAACAGCAAGAAGAATGATGGCAAATGGATCACCATCTTTGGCGGAGAAATCTATAGCAACATTCAAGCCAAGGAACTACAAGGACAAACGATGCTGAGTACAAATGATAGACAAGGAAGCTAAGCAGGAGAGGGAAATCGGCAGCACTGTCACAGAACGAATTGGATTGATCATCTGGGGAAGAACTTTCAGTTATGCTAACAGGTATATGATATGATAGTTAGAAGGAAATAAATAGACAGATAGATAAAAGGATTCTCCTCCAGCTGCGAGTGGGATTCTTGAATGGTCTACTGCTTTTCTTGTCCCAGAGTTAGGATCGTAATGGAATAATTGAACAAATTCTGGGAATGAAAGAGATGAGACTTAACCTGTGTCTCAATTTTGAAGGGTAAGAGCAATATTCTAACCAGAAAAAGGAGAGTAAACATGACAACAGATGATTGACAGATGGTGTAGATGAAAGCTTTCACTTTACTAAAGGAAATCTATTGAGTTCTGAGACAATGCAAGGCTGTATAGCTAGGATCAGATATATATAAAGCCAGCCAGTGTCATAGCAGCAAAATAAAATAGCAAAATATTAAAATTAATAATTTAAACCTAAGATAAAACGAACGATGCAGTGCACGATAGCACAGTCAAACAAAGTCAGCACTATAACTGAGGGACAGTGAAAATTACCGCATTGTCTCTGATTGGCTCTCCATTATCCCATGACCTAATTGCTGATTGGTCCCCTTGGAGGATAAGCCACACGGAGAAGTTTCTCTGGAATGTGGAAGTGGAACCGCCCAGCCCAAGTCCTGAGTGACTTTGCAAAGTATAATTCTATCCATTCTGACTTCAGGAGGCAGAGAGGATAGATCTCCACCAAACCAGCAAATACTTCCCGAAGTCCAGCCGAAATCCCTTACTCCAGCCCAAATGCATCCCTCCCACAGCCAAGTTCCTTACCCCAGCGCATGCATGACTCCCCCAGTTGAAGTCCCTTATCGCAGCGCAAGTGCATGCCGCCCCCAGCTGATATCCCTTACCCCAGCCCAAGTGCATGCCTCCTCCAGCTGAAGTCCTTTACCCCCCGCCCAAGTGCATGCCTCCCCCAACACAGGTTTATTGTGTATGAAGTGAATAGTGACAGTGTCATGACTTCTCGATTGCATCCACTCCAACGATGTCCCTTGCAACACACACACAGGGCTTTCCGAGAAATTGGGTGTAGGTGTAAAGGAGATTGGAAGAACGTGATCCCTCCTTCCTGAGTTTCCTCTTCCACCTTGTCTCTCTGTCTCCTCTGGCTCTCTCTCCCCATCCCCCTTGTCTCTCTCGCTCACTTCACCCCGTCTCTCTCTCTCCAACCGCCCCTCCCACCGCCATGTCTCTCTCTCCCCTCACTCTCTCTCTCGCTCGCATGAATCTCTCTCCCCTGCCCACCACCTCTCTCTCACAAGCACCCCTGCATCCCACTGCCTCTCTCCACCTCCCCCCACCTCTCTCTCGCTCCCCCCACCCCCAACATCTTGCTGCCTCGCTCTCGACGACTTCCTCTCTCTCCCCCCACCCGCCCTCGCTCCTCCGCCCGCTGCCTCTCTCTACCCTGCTGACTTTGCCTCACCCCCCTGCCATCCCACCACCTCTCTCACCCCCACCTCTCTTTCACCCCACTGCCCGCCCGGTCTCCCAGCCAAACCTCAGAGGATGAGCTGCACAGTTCAGTCGGAGGCTCGGAGGAACAATGTGGTCAATTGAGGAACAACGTGGTCAATTGCGGGGCCTCACCTCTGGTTCGGGGCTCTATTTCAGGTTCCGGTTTTGAGTGGGAGGTGGCAAGGGTGGATTCCCGAGAACGCAGGCGCAGAAGGACAGAACAAACACAGTGCAAATAGTCACAATGATACATGCTTTAAGACAAGTACGATTAAAGATTAAGGAGGGAAGAATTGGTGGAAAGGATAAACGAAGAAAGCAAGGAAAACGGGCCTGAGAAGTGTGAATGTATCAGGATTGCAGTGTTTATATATACATGTGTAAATCTTAGTAAATAACTTTAGCACACAGATAACAATCGATGACAATAGAGGAACATGATGTCCCAGAATTCACAGAAATTTTCTGGACATATGAGAAGTGAGAGGAAAATACATTTTAAGAAGAATGCTAATTAAAAGACATGCAGAAAGCAGGAAAACACATCCAAACGCCAGGAACACTGACAGTCAAAAGCAGGACATAATTAGCTCACTGCAATGGAAAGGTAAATCTGGCGATGTGTAAACGGAGCAAAGAGTTCCGTTTTCCATTTTAATTCATGGCCTAAATTTAAAATCAATCCATTGGAGACAAAACAGACTTTTGCTTAATAATGAAGGAGTCACTGAAATGCTTTGTAAGTATTTCTCATCATTTTGAACACTCTAGGACTAAGAGTTAAAAGGGCACTTTATTCAAAAAATGAATAATGGGATTAAAAGAAGAGTCACATCATTTTAACTGTTGCCCATTTTGTAATCGGGCGATATCCAATCGGATCACAGTTATGCAACTCGTCAGATTTTCATTTTCCATTAAAAAATATTGGGAAAGAAAATTGGGTGAGTTGTAGTGCCTGTTTGCCACGAAACCCAAAAGTTTTACTTACCCTCACGTGGCTAAAATGGTGTTTACAGGAATATATTGAAGAAAGTGGCATGAAAGAAAATGAAGGAGCTAGCTATAATATTGCAAAATGCTTTCGGAACACAAATTATTCCAAAAGTAAAACGATAAGGCAGAAAATTGTAGTACATTGCTTTTATATAGACTGCGTAACATGTTGATGGCCATAATATGTAATGCAACTCAGGGAACATAGCAGCAAGCAATATGGTGGTATATTTATAAACAACGTAGAGTGGGAATGGTTTAGGTATTTCGTAGAGCCTTGTTGACTTCCTTATAAGACTTATATTTTCGACATGTAGCGGGTACATAATAATAATCATTCGAATGTTAGCTAGGTTGAGTATCACTTGGAACAAACACTGAGGGTAGCAGGGGCACAGCATGTATTCTGGGTGAAGTCTTCAATATCTGTCATCAATACTGAACGAGCTGGCCGTGTCTTGAAGGATATGACTTCCAGACTGGTTCTGCGGCAGGTGGTGAGAGTTCCAACATGCCGAAAAAAATCCTATCTGACCTCGTTCTCACCAATCTACCTGTCACAGATGCATCTGTCAAAAACAGCACTGGTAGGAGTGACCACAGCACAGTCCCTTCTTCACAATAAAGACACACTCCATCATGTGGCTGAAGCACTTGAAACCATCTTCAGCGTGAAGTGCCGAGTGCATGATCCTTCTCGGCCTCCTTCTGACGTTCCCACCATCACAGAAGCCAACCTTCAGCCAATTCGATTCACTCCACTTGATATTAAGAAATGGCTGAGCTCACTGGATACAGCAAATGCTATGGGCCCCGACAACATACCGACTGTCGCGCTGAAGACTCGTTGTCCATAACTAGCCGGGCATCTTGCCAAGCTGTTCCAGTACAGCTAAAACACTGACATCTACTCAACAAAATAGAAAATTGCCCTGGTATGCCTTGGCCACAAAAAAGCAGGACAATCCAATCTGGCCAAGTAATCTCAGCCTACTCTCAACCATCAACAAAATGATAGAAGGTGTCGTCGACAGTGCTATCAAATGGCACTGACTCACCAATAACCTGCTCACTGATGTTCAGTTTGGATTCTGCCAGGATCACTTGGCTCCAGACCCTATTACAGCTATGGTCAAAAACATAGTCATTGGAGCTGAATTCTAGAGGTGAGGTGAGAGTTACTACCCTTGACTTAAAATTGGCATTGTACCAAGTGTGGCATCAAGTATCGCTAGTAAAATTGAATTAAATGTGAATCAGGTGATAAACTCTCCACTGGCTAGAGTTATACCTAGTAGAAAGGAAGATGGTTGTGGCAGTTGGAGGTACATTTTATCAGCACCAGGACATCGATGCAGGAGTTCCTCATGGAAGTTTCAGCTGTAATGACCTTCCTTCCATTATATAGTGAGAGGTGGGATGTTAGCTGATGTTTGCACGGTGTTCAGTTCCATTTTCAACTCCTCAGATAATGAAGCCATCACATGCAACAGGATTTGGACAACATTCAAAGCTTGGACTGATAGGTGGTAAGTTAAATTCGTGCCACACAAGTGCCAGACAATGAACATCTACAACAATAGAAAGTCTAACCACCTTCCCTTGATATTCAACGGCATTACCTCCTTCGAATCCCTCATCATCAACATCCTGGTGGTGGCCATTGACCTGTAAATGAAAAGTACCAGCCACATAAATGCTATGGCTACAAGAGCGAATCGTGGGCTGGGTATTTTGCAGCGAGTAACTCACCTCCTGTCTCCCCAAAGCCTTTCCACCAACTACAGGTCACAGGTCAGGAGTTTGATGGAATACTCTCAACTTGCCTGGATAAGTGCCTCCAACAACACTTAAGAAGCTCAACAGCATCCAGGACAAAGCAACCCAATTAATTGGCACCCCATCCACCACAGTAATTATTCACTCCCTTCAACACTGGCACGCATATATGAGGTGCACTGCAGCAACTCGCCAAGGATTCCTCGGGAGTATCTCCCAAACTTGCGACCTCTACCACCTAGAAAGACAAGGGCAGAAGGCGCATGGGAACACTACCACCTCCAAGTTCCCTACAAAGTTACATACCATCCCGCCTTGGAAATATATTGTTGTATCATGATCGTCACTGCGTCAAATCCTGGAACTCCCTACCTAACATCGCTGTGGGATACCTTCACCACATGGTCTGCAGCAGTTCAGAAAGGATGCTCACCAGTAATTGCTCAATAGCAATTCGGGATGGGCAATAAATGTTGTCATGACTAGCGACAATCACATCCCATGAATGAATAAAAATGAAAGAGAAACGGTTGTTATTCAGAGTCGGTGTATTTTAGCGGGGTGGTTTTTAGTTTGAAGAGAGAGGCTTAACCAGATACAAATAGAAGTGTCAAATGATAATAGATTTTGAGCGGGTACGGAGCAATGGCTGTTTCCAGTGGTTGTTATAATTGGCCTGACACTGTGCCATATCATGAGAAGCAACAAGGGAGATGTTAGATTTATTTCGAAATTAAGTTTATTGGATTTTCGAAGTTAATTAGAAATATCTGCTTTGCAACTTCTTGTGCAAGTTGGGAGTCCAAAATAAGAAATTCCAACCCAGTAATTATCTTTATCCAGTTATTTTAGCAGTCCTACTGCATTTGCATATTTCCAATATATGCTCTGCCTATGCACAATTAGTGCTGATTTGGAACATCCATATTCTACTGCAAGAGGATATTGAGGCACAGACTGTAACACCATTTATGTAGTTATTGGATTTTTTGAAGAACACAAGTCTCTAGTGGTAAAGGATTCCATGTAGAATACTCCATTTCTTGAATTTTCATGGACACAGGCAATATGCTATACATTCCAGTACTTGGGTTCTTAAACTATAAAAATAAACAAGACATAACGTAATGTCCTGAGTCTTATTACCTGGTTTTCAATTATAGGAGCAGTATAGATAGACAGTTCTGAACAATGTGATCGCTATGCTTCCAACACGGACCCTCATCGCAGTGAAATTGCATGCCTGAGTCACAATATTTCTGTATAAAATTAATGAACCAAATGTCGTGCTGAGCATCAGTTCGATTTCAACATGTAAGCAGTGGATTCGCAATGCGAATGCGGAAGCAGTAAGTTAATCTACTTTATGTGTGTTTGCGGAGGTTGGGGGGTGGGGTGGTGGGGGGTTGGGGTGCGATTGTATAATATCGTCTGGCACGAATTACATTATTGTACTTCATTGGCTGAAAAGCATTTTGAAAATCGTGCATTCGTGAAAGGTGATATAAAACTGCAAGCTATGTCCTATGAATATATTTTTCATACGGAATGGTTAACTTGTTTAATTGAAAGCAAAGAGTAGGAGTAAATGGGTACTTTTCAGAATGGCAGGCAGTGACTAGTTGGGTACCGCAAGGTTCTGTGCTGGGAATGATTTAGACGAGGGATTAAATGTAGTATCTCCAAATTTGCGGATGACACTAAGTTGGGTGGCAGTGTGAGCTGCGAGGAGGGTGCTATGAGGCTGCAGAGTGACTTGGATAGGTTAGGTGAGTGGGCAAATGCATGGCAGATGAAGTATAATGTGGATAAATGTGAAGTTATTCACTTTGGTGGTAAAAACAGAGAGACAGACTATTATCTGAATGGTGACAGATTAGGAAAAGGGGAGGTGCAACGAGACCTGCATGTCATGGTACATCAGTCATTGAAGGTGGGCATGCAGGTACAGCAGGCGGTTAAGAAAGCAAATGGCATGTTGGCCTTCATAGCGAGGGGATTTCAGTACAGGGGCAGAGAAGTGTTACTACAGTTGTACAGGGCCATGGTGAGGCCACACCTGGAGTATTGTGTACAGTTTTGGTCTCCTAACTTGAGGAAAGACATTCTTGCTATTGAGGGAGTGCAGCGAAGGTTCACCAGACTGATTCCCGGGATGGCGGGAATGACATATCAAGAAAGACTGGATCAACTGGGCTTGTATTCACTGGAGTTCAGAAGAATGAGAGGGGATCTCATAGAAACGTTTAAAATTCTGACGGGTTTAGACAGGTTAGATGCAGGAAGAATGTTCCCAATGTTGGGGAAGTCCAGAACCAGGGGTCACAGTCTAAGGATAAGTGGTAAGCCATTTAGGACCGAGATGAGGAGAAACTTCTTCACCCAGAGAGTGGTGAACCTGTGGAATTCTCTACCACAGAAAGTTATTGAGGCCAATTCACTAAATATATTCAAAAAGGAGTTAGATGTCATCCTTACTACTAGGGGGATCAAGAGGCATGGCGAGAAAGCAGGAATTGGGTACTGAAGTTGCATGTTCAGCCATGAACTCATTGAATGGCCATGCAGGCTCGAAGGGCCAAATGGCCTACTCCTGCACTTATTTTATTTATTTCTATATTTCTAAATGCCAACCATTAAATGTTAACCAAAATGTTTCATGAGTGTTCTGTGATTACTCATTATTTCAACTCTTTTAAGAGTAGAGTATATATTTTTGATTTCGTTTTGAAAACTTCAGGAACACTTTTTGAATTTAAAACTTATCTTTTCAGATATTCAGAGAATTATAAAAATATTAGGTAAGTACCTTTCCATAAATTATTTGACTTCAAAGCTAAAAAAAACCTGTTGAATACAATTTCCGGGATTTGTTGGCTGGGACTGGTCATTGTCTGTAAAATTAAAAAATCTTTCAGCAGCACCGGATACACTAATGCAAAATAAGAAAATTGTGTAGTTCAAATGATGCGGCAATTCAATAAATCATTTCAGTAACTCTGGTGCGAATTTTGGGGCCAGCACTCACTGTTCACCTCACTGACAGCTTCCCACAAAGATTTGACGGTCTTGGAGTGGAGACTTCTGTCATTATGGACCTGTTCCAGCAAGGCGCCCTCCAGAGGGGATATTTGGCATCTGCGAGCAGGCAAAGCAACAGCATGACACTTCAGCCAATTAGAGTGAAGAATCCTCACTGAGTCACGCAGATTCCAAACCTAGAATTATAAAGCAGAACATATACATTAAGTGTAAATGATGCACAGATAGTGAATAAAGATTTGGAAATACAGATGGGGTTGAGGAGAGAGATAAGAGACAGACAATAATTGTAAAACTATTTTTTTCAAGTCTGTAACTTTAATGTTCTTCTGAGTGAGTGAGACTCTACACTCATAACATTATCTTTTCAGGACCAGAGATGTTGTTCAGCAGTAATTGTTCACTTATTTAGTTGTTAGAAGCTCACATACCCACGAATGCACCAGCCTTAACAATTTCAGCTGTCTTTAGTGCGGAACAACCTGGCATGTACAGTAGGTTCAGACGACTGCTGTTATTTCAATGCTGAATCTATTGGCTCACCGCAACCTCTGAAGAATCAGGATATCTGTGAAAGCAGCTTCAGGATATCTGCATTTAACTGTGTAAGTGCAGAATTTGTTGTCCGAATTACCCCATAATAAAGGAGAGTGTTGATAGCCACACCATTACAGCAAAATCCCGGCCATTATTTGGCATGAACAACCATGATTATCTGCGTGCAAAGATCGGCTTGTAATTTCTGGTCCAGCACTAACAACATTCTTCTGAAATTTCTTCATTCGTTATTTCAATCGCATGTATTTTCAACTGGTTGCCCATAATAGCCGATCGAGGTGTTTCAGATCAACCTGGTCCAGCGTTGCTTGGCATCAGGACGTTTGTCTAAGTGGTCATTCACCGTTATAGGTGGACCTCTGTTTTAACGAAGGCATTAACCTTTACTAAATATTATACCTTTTTGATGGTATGAATTAAAATGCGGCATTTTGGAAAATTAATTTTTATTTATATAATCAGGAATTGCAATTTTTAAGTAGGAATCTGAGAGCTGACAGAGGGCAAACAGACAGATACACATCTGTGAATCGAGGATATGAGCAACTATCTGCAAACTGAAGATTTATTTGTGAACTATCAGATGGTGTGCATTCATTTTAATGTACTGGCGATCAACCGCCTAAAGGGCCGCATTGATGAACATGTTCTGAAATTATCTATGAATTTTAATCGGTTTTTACATGGTGGCACATTATAACTGCTATATCACCTCCTCCTTTTCATCGCCGTTGATTCTTCTCCTTCCCAAGGTGGAAACTCCGACTTGGGGGCTGCTTCACGTACATCACATCGCCAGCAACTGATCGAAATTTCCAATTTTTATGCAGACACAAATTCCATACGTTTTTCTTTGTTTCTTCTGCCTAAGCATCTCAAAGCAGCCCGATCATAGTCTCAAACTAAACCCACAAACAGAGTGGGATATTTCTAACGTTTGGGTGGGAAACTCACGGGATTGACTGGGATGTTGTTTTACACCCCGCCCAATATACTCTTCATTTTGGGAGTAAAATCGAACGGGGTATAAAACCAGCGTTGCGTCCGATCCCGTCAGTTCTCAGACGGGCGGGTTAGGTTAAAATTGCCTCATTTCCCAACAGTACTATTGGCTAAGTAAAAGGATTAGGACACAAACAAATCATTCCCTAGCATCTCGCAGTTGAATCCATTCTAGTTTCCACAGCGCTGCCACGCCATCAATAGTTGTAACACAGAACCAGAGATATAAATCAGTTTCTTCCTATTTATTAAGGTTATTTTTTCCCACAACTTTGTTGAAGACAGTGTTCTCTTTTAACTTTTTTCTTGCTCTCAATAGATGTATTGAAAAAAATAAATAAAAATATAATCGTTTGTTTATTTCCAAAATACTTGGTGAAATGGCACAATTGGCTGTAGTCTTGGAAGACTTATGTTGTTTTTGCATTTAAAACGTTTTGTGATACATATACTGTTCTTAACAAATTTCTATGTCCTTCTCACGCAGTACCAAGAAGAATTAAAAGAGGTGAGCACCAAAATAAATTATTGGTTCTGGGTCCAATGCTGATTGGATATTTCCTTGATGTGAACCATTTAGCGATTTAATAAATGTATGGATTGCTGATGAGTTCTATGCTTTTGTTGTTAACATTACGAGGTTATCTTCCATTTATCTGTGTTCTTGAAATGCAGACCTTGAAAATTCTCTATGAAATATTAAACTTGCAATTATATTTTATCTTTGTTTGAATCCCTCTGGTCTGGTTCCCATTCTTCTCATTAACCAACATATTAACCAAAATCATAAAGGGTATTGTCGATACCTACGGTCGTGGTGAATTATGCTTCCTTGTCACTGAGCATTTTCTTGCCCGTTTGACGGAGCTCAACAAGCCATTCTTTCCCAATCTTCTTCTCATTGATTCAAACCATGGTCCTGTTTTTGCATGACTCTACTACGATCTGTTGGGTTACTGTCATTACATCATCAGCTATGCTTTCTATTCCAGTCCCCAGATTCACTTCAGCAGTCCCCGAAAGACACCATTTAAGGGGCGACAGCTTTTATATGTATACTGGTAAGAACCTACACTACAACAGGACCAGTTCTCTAGGATACTAGACTGCCACAGTTTTGCTAGGTATCTATGATCCAAAAAGTGAATCACATGCTTCGACAGCCTGCAGTAAAATTAGTAAAATATAAGCAATCAGTTTGAGCCACAAAAACAAACGTTACTCTCATGCCACTGACTCCCATTTCTTGCTAGAGCATTTCGTCAGACGACCTTCTGTACTCTAATGTTGGCCTAACAAATGCGTTGCACAAATTCAACCGCAATTCCTTGTATTTTATATCCAATGACTCCATGTGGAGAATTTTAAGACATGAGATACTTATGCTGTCCAATAATTGATATGCATGCATCTGATTTAAGTTGTGCATTATTATTACTGGGAAGAGATGGCGCACGGATTTCCTGAAGTTGGCATCATTTCACTCTTTAGAAATAAATGTCCACAAATCTCAGCTGGATTGGAAAGATATCTGCTTTATCCGATGAAGTACACACAACCAAAAAGTTGTCACCTTTATTTTCTGATAACAGTAGCTGACTGACCTGGATTTTTAGCATTTTCCTTTCTTTATTTTAGATTAGGACGGTATGCAGTATATACTTTCTATTTTGCTGCGTTCCCTGGTGGGTTAAAGGTGAAATTACTAGAAAGAAAAAAGATGCTAGAAATTACTTAGCAACTGAAGTCGAAAGATCGGCTAAGCTGTGGCTGTGATGCCCACATGGGGAAAGGCAGGCATAGGTGTCCCAGGAATATAGCTGAAATAATTAAAATAATTTCTTATTGTACTGCGTACTATGCATGCGCAACCACAGTATATAAGCTATTAGGAAAACAGTTAGAATAATACACAATATGAACTCCCCACTGATCTCTGCTGGTATATTCTTTCTTTGTTATTTATATAGATTACATGCAAATAGAAACAAAACGTTTTTATGAGACTATGTCTGCTGTAGCACTGAACTGAGCCTGACCAAAGTCAAAAATTACATCCTATGTGACTGTGACCAAAATGAGTTATCCTCTTCATCATTCTTGATCTGTCTGGAGCCCTTGACACAGTTGACATCATTGTCCTCCTCTAATGCCTCTACTCCGTTTCCAGCTGGATGGGACTGCTCTTGCCTGGCTCCATTCGTATCTATCTAGGTGTAGACAGATAATATTCTGCAATGGCTTCTCTTCCCGGTCCTGAACCATTATTTCTGAAGTCCTCCAAAATCAATACCTGCTCTCTTCGATTTCTCATCGACATTCTGCCCTTTGGCAACATCATCTGAAAACACAACTTCAGATTCCATATGTAAGCTGACGACATCCAGCTCTATATCATCACCACCTCTCTCAACTCTTCCACTGTCTCTGAATTTCTGTGCTCCTTGTTCAACACCCAGTTTAGATGAACAGATTTTTTCTCCAATTAAATATCGGAGGAACCTCCATTCCATATCAATTGCCTCCATCCCCCTTTCTGGTCACGGTCTGAGGCTGACCTAGACTGTTCAAAATCTCGGCGTGCTTTTTGACTTTAAGCTGAACTTCTGACCCCATAAACTTTCCATCACCAAGAGTGTAATTTCCACCTCAGTAATATCACCGGTCTCTGCCCCTGCCTCAGCTTATCTGTTGCTGATACCCTAATCCATGCCTTTGTTACCTTCAGACTCGACTATTCCAAGACCCTGCTGGTCGGCCTTGCACGTTCCACTTTCCATCAACTTGAGTTGATCCAAACCTGAGCTGCCCATATGCTAACTCGCAACATCCCATTCATCCATCATCCCTGTGCTCCCTGCCCTACATTGGCTCCCGGCCCGGCAAGGCCTCAATTTTAAAATTCTCATAATTTTGCTCAAATTCATATACGGTCCCTATCTATGAAATCTCCTTCAGCTCTACATCCCTCCAAGATATCTGTGCCGCTTTATTGTGTCCCCTATTTCCTTCCCTCCACCATTGGCAGTCGTGCATTCCACGGTCTAGATCTAAGAATTCTCTGTATCTCACTCTCCCCCTTACTTCTTTGACCAAACTTCTTCTCACCTATCCTAATATCTCCTTATTTTGCTCTGTGTCCAATTTTGTCTTGTAATTTTCCTGTGAAGCGTTTGGGACACTTTTACAATGTGAAAGGCGCTATTTTGGCCCATCGTGTCTGCGCCGGCCAACCAAGAGCTATCCAGCCTAATCCCACATTCCAATTCTTGGTCCAAAACCCTGTAGGTTACCGCACTTTAAGTGTGCATCCACATTTTTAAAAAGATTGCTGAGGCTTTCTGCCTCTACCAACCTTTCAGGCAGTGAATTGCAGACCCCCATCATCCTCATATCTCCTCTATACTTCTCTCCAATTACTTTAAATCGATGCCCCCTGGTTGTTCACCCCTCGGCCAAGGAAAACAGGTTCTTCCTCTCCACTCTATCCAGGCCCGTCATAATTTTAAATACCTCAATCAGGTCTCCCCTGAGCCACTTCTGTTCCAAAGAAAACAGATGCAGCATCACCAATTATTCCTCATTGGCAAAATTCTCCAGTCCAGCAACATTCTTGTAAATCTCTTCTGCATCCTTTCCAGTGCAATCACATCTTTCCAGTAAAGTGTAAGTGATTTCTCTTAGGTGCTTTTGATGCACCCTCACACTAGTTCTCGGCCTGGGAGTGATTACTGTACTGAACAGATGAATGAGTCACAGGTCTGGCTTCATCAAAACACACTCTGTAAAAACAGAAACTGAGAGGAGACTATATACACCGCCACCCATCTCTGGGGGGCCACGTTAGGTCTCTATGACCCTGGTCCTTTTACCGCTCCTCGACGGTGTGTAAGGAGGTGACCACGGAGCTCTCGGCCATGGGACCCTGCTATTCCTCTAACCACCACCACCACGGATTCATAACTGTCGCAAACAATGGGCGGAAGATCCACGTCCACCATGCTGTTTACAGTGCCTTGGTGCTTCTTTCTGTTTCTCGCTCTTTCCCCCGGGTTAAACAATTTGCACTGGTTCACATGGAACCACTTCGTGCACTTCAGAAGCTTAACCGCGTACACCATGGGACTGGCCTTATCTACAATGCTGTAGGGTCCCATGTACAAAGACTCAAACATGCCCACCCGAGCATAATTGCGGACCATGACCTGGTCCCCTACCTTCCACTCGTGGGTAGCCCGGGGCTCGAGCAGCAACTGATTGCTCCGGTGCTGCTTCCCCATGTTGCTGGCAGCTTGCCAATGAATCTGTTTCAAGTGCTCGAACAGATTCTTGACAAACTTGTCCCGATTAGCCTCTCTCTGCTGCCCCGCCGTGAGAACCAGCGCAAGAACATCGGTGGGCGTGCGCATGACCCTACTAGTCATGAGCTCATGTGGAATACCGTGTGCTTCTGGAGAGGCTGGCTTGGACCCCATCATGGCAAATGGCAGGACCTCAACCTACTTTTTCGGGGACTGTTCTGTTTCCTTCTGCAGCCTTTCTTTGATGATCCGATAAAACCACTCCACAACCCCTGATGACTGTGGGTTGTGAGCCACATGCTATTTCCCTTCTATCCCTAGCACATTCAAGGTAGCCTGCATGACTTGCCTGTGAAGTGGCTCCCCCGATCGGACTCCATGATCTGTGGCAGTCCCTAGCTAGAGAACACTTCCCTCACCAAGGAAAGGCTTCAACCCACTTCGAGAAAACGTCCACTAGGACCAAACAGTACTTGTAACCCCCCTTTGCGGTGGGCAGTGGCCCGATGTAATCGACCTGTAATGACTGCCATGGTCCCTCTACCCTTCTTGTGTGTCCCATGGGATCCTTTCTTTTCTGGGGATCGGGGTTGTTCACTGCACACACCAGACAGTCTGCGCAAAAATTGCGGATGTCCTCCGTCAGTTGCGGTCACCACCCTGCCTGTTCTACCCTCTGCCAGGTAGTCTCCAGCCCTGCGTGTCCTGCTGCTGGGCCCCCATTGGCTATCTGGAGGAATTCCCTCTAGTGTTGTTCTGGGACCACCCTCTGATCTCCCGTGAAAAGCATTCCCTCCTTTAAAGTAATCCCCGCTACCCCGAACGGGCTTTCTACCTTTTCTCCCCTAGCCAGCTGCTCCAGGACAACCTTGAGGATGGGATCCTGTGCCTGGACTTTCCTCAAGTCCAGGGCCAATGTTACCCCTATACTCCCTTGTGTCTCCTCTTTGTCCCGGATCACAACTGGGCTGGAACCGTTTGGGTCCCAAAACTCTCCTGTTTTGGCTCCCTCCTTGGCCAACTCATCAGCCTTTTGATTGCCTTCCCCTCTGGGCTCTGTCTTGGTATGGGCCTTTACTTTACGTATGTAATGGCTTCCCTGGGTTCTCGTGGCCTCTAATATCCTTTGCAACAGTGATTTGGTTGCTAAGGGTTTTCGGTCTGCAGATGTGAAACTGCGTTGAGACCAGATGGCCAAGTATTTGGTGCATGAATTGCATGTGAAAATGGAATCCGAGCAGATGACGTATGGGGTCTGGAACTAGTCGGCATAGGTAACGACCGACACCTCTGCCAGCAGATTGGCGTGCTGAGCGCTCTGGTTGCTCGGGAGTTTGATGGCTCTTGCAATGCCTGCTCTCGGGTCATAAATCCCACATCCAGTGAAATGCTCTACTGCTACCACTGAACTAGATCCGTTGACATATATTTTGTGGCCCGTGGGGTGTAACCTGGCCCGAAATCCTACGCCTACATCCCATACTCCCTCTCCTGAACACTTATGGGCTGTCACTGCATAGATGATGTTAACGGTCAGCTTGGGCTCACACAGGCCTTCCACTCTCAGATTCATCTGTGACAGCAATAAATTCCAGCGAGCAATGTGAACACTGCTCATTGTGCTTTCCTTTATCGTCCCATCTAATAGAATGGGTTAGTAGAATGATCTGGCATGAACCTATGAAGAGCTGTGAGCGCTTCACGGCCCAATGCGTGGCAAGGAGATGCCTCTTGCATTTGGAGTATCCCCGTTCTACATCTGTGAGCACTCTTGAGGAGTAAGCCACGGGTCTCAGCTTGCCCTGCTGCTCCTGGAGCAGCACTGCGCTCAAATTGTCCTCACTGGCTGCTACTTCTAAAAAGAAGTCATCCCTACCATTAATTGCCCCGAGTGCGGGTGCCGTCTGCAGGTCTCCCTTGAGACGATTGAATGTGGCTGTGCAGTCCTCATCCCACTCCCATCCCACTCCCTTGTGGTGGAGCCAAAATAGAGGGCTGCCATAGCGGAATAATCCTCAATAAAGTCCCTGCAGTACTCCGTGAGTCCCAGGAAGGATCTCACTCCCATCGCGGTTATGAGGGCTGGTACCACCTGTAACGCCTTCCGTTTGGCCTCATCTATAGCCCTTTCCCCAGCACGCACGGTGAGCCCGAGGACTTTGACTTCCCTCTGACCGATCTGAGCTTTCTTGGGCTTGACCTTGAACCCAGTGTCCTTGGACAGCTCCAGCAGCGGACCATGCTCCTCCCCCTCATCGGAGAACAGAAGCAAAGCGTCCACATACTGCACGAACTGCTGGGGTCTGCTGAAACCCTTTAAACTGTTGGCCATACACTGGAGAAAAATGGAGGGGCTGTTGTTGAAACCCTCGGGAAGGCACGTCCAGGTATACTGTTGCCCTTTAAATGTGAATAAGAACTTGTACTGGTCCTCTCTTTTGAGGGGAATTGACCAGAACCCGTTCCTTATATCCAGCACCGTAAATGTGGTCGCGGGTGCTGGAATGCTCCCTATCAGGTTGGCTATGGCCGCGACAGTGGTCATGCAGGCTTGGATGTTCTTGTTGAGCACCCGATAGTCCATGGTGTCCCTCCACGATGGGTACGGTTTCCAAAACGGCCAAAGTGGAGAATTCACGTGTGTGGCTATGGGCCTCAACAACTCCTGGGCTACCAGGGATCCCAGTGCTGTCTCTAAGTCGGCCTCTGCTCCCAGGGGAAATTATACTGTTTCTGCGGCTGGGATATGGGGTCTTCTTCTACCCTGAGTTCTACCCCTGTCACCCTACCGCAATCGTGTTTGTATGTGGCGACCTATGCGAGATTGTCCCACACATAAGCCTGGTACTCGGCCAGGATATTATTGACCAATTGCTCTCGGACGTAACTACCCTTCGGCTTCATTGTACACACTGTGCCTTTACCCTCCCCCTTCCTTGGGATCACTACAACTTCTTCTGCCTTATCAGAACCCACTGCTCCCCAAAGGCAGTAATTCCTTAAATCCGCTATGATTCTGTGGGCTAACATAAAGTCAGCCCCTAGGACTCCGGACCCCGGCTGCTCCCATTTCAGCAGGACGCACTTTCATTTTGCGCGGAGTGATCCTAAATCAATGGCTAGCAGCCTGGAAATCGACCCCACCTGTTCGTTCACCGTGAATCCCACCAGACTGTGTGGAACCTTGCTGGACAAAGGTGAGGTATTCGGATCATTTGCGTGAATCACAGTGCTGGAAGCTGCGATGTCCAACAAATACTTCCCCACTACCTACTTCACCCCCAACTTCACTCATCGCATGTGAGCGAACAAAGGTACTCGGGAGGGATGCGTGCTAGTCAGGATGGTGGGATACCAGAGCGGTTGGGATTTCCCTGCTCATAGCAGCATCTACCCTTCCGTGCTCTGGCACAAAAGCTGTTTGAAGGGCGGCCACCAGAACATCAAATTGTTTCGGGATCGGTCACTTCGCCTCGACAGCTTTTGTCTTAGGTACTGGAGGATCCCCTTTGCCTTGCCCCCTCCTGGGGGCCGGGCAATCTCTCCTCCAGTGTCCCGTCTTCCCACACCCAAAACATGTCGTAGTCCTCTCTGAGCTACCTCCTTCCTGGCGCCATTCCCTTTTAGTACCCTCACTGGCCTTTAACTCGTGAACCTTCCCTTTAACACGTTTGACCTCCTCCTCCACGCTGGCCTTAAATGTCAGACTCATATGACGGAGCAAATAGGCCTCCGTGTTCTGGAGATTCTCAGGGTCAAACCAGTTCTCGGACTTTACCCTAATCTGGGGCAAACTCTTTGACACTAGGGTCCTGAGCCAATGGTTCATTGGCTCGCCCTGCAATTACGCTCAGTCCAACACTCCATTTCAGGCTTTATTATAAACCGGCCACAGCTGGTCAACAAAAGCCTGGGGTGCTTCCCTCGCCACTTGCAGCCTCCTTTCTGCTGGATGGACTACCTGGATGTGACCCATGGCTCTAAGGATTTCCTCCTTTAAGCCCTCTATGGTTCCATGTCCCCTCTTGCTTTCGGCAGATAAGACCTGATACATCTTCCCCTCCAGCTTGAGAACCTCTGCTTCGTTGCACCCATTAATCCCTTGCACCTGTTCCACCTCCGTGAAGTGGACCGATGGGTCTCCTTCGTTGGTAAGCTTGGGCACCCCTGAAATCATATTTTGCAGCTGTGGGGATGTGAATGGTGCCACAAAATCGCTTTGCAGCGCCCCCTGACCTTGGCTCTCTACAGGCGCACCATATTTCTGCTGCAGTCCATTTGGCGCTTCAAGCAGTGGTCGCAAGTCCTTACCCTACCTCCCGCAATCCTCGCTATCTTGTCCTTCCTCTTCGCAGTCACCCCGAGCTTTCCCCGGGGCCATCAAGCACACCGTGCCTTTGGCTTTGGCAAGAGCTAGAGTCCTGCTTTGGAGTTTTTCTTTGCAGGCCCGTGATTCCCAATCTCAAACCCCTACAGCTAGCTACCCTGTAAGCTGTCTTAATATCCTTCAGTTGCCCCTCCAGCCCATTTACTTTTCCCGCTAAATGAGCAGACTTCTACCGTGTGACCTGCTCCTTGAGCTTGGCCTCTGTTACCTGACACTGCACTTACTCCATTTTGCTTTGGGAGGATTCCTCCTGAGTAGCCTCTCCTGCTTTTCTTCGCTCAACTCATCTAAAAGCCGCGTTCCTTCCACGGCCCTTGCGGCTGACTGCTCCATGGACTCTTTGAACTCTGCCTTAAGCCTACCAACCTGCTCCCTAAGAAGTTGGACCTGCATCTGCAGACACAGGAGCCAGATGGCCTTTTCTTTTGTCTTTCTACGCCCCTTACTCCCCGTCCAGTCAGCGGCATTGTCCTCCAGATTCTCCACCCGCAAAAGGTCTAGTACCCACTGTTGTGTTACGTTAACTTTCCCAAAGATATATGAGGAAATGGTAGCCCCATTGCTGATCTCTTGGCCTTAATATCTTCCATAATTCCCAGTTCAGTACACCCAGGTCCTGCTGCAGGTCACCAAATCTGGTTTCTCTTACGTGTTTTCGACGCACCCCCACGTTACACGAGTTCGAGACCTGGGAGTGATTACTTTGCTGAACAGATCAATGAGTCACGGACAAAGACCTCGGTCTCAACGGCAATGCTTTATTAAAACTAAAACACACAACTGCACCCAGTAAAACCACACACACCCTAATGCGTAAAACAAACAAACGCAGTACATTACACAGTGTGGCCTGTCCAACAAGCCCCTAAGCGAAGTATCCCAATGTCGAAAACACCTCCCCTGTAAACCCCTAGCAATTCGTTTGGGAGAACGCACGATACATCCTCACAATGTGGCTGTGATCTTAAAAGATGTATGTGCAGAAATGCTCGCCGATTTCAATGGCTTACTCGCTGCTGCTTCCGATGAAAAGGTGTCTCTTCCTGTTTCTTCTCTCCGTCTCAATACAGAGGGCTGGATTCTTGTTGGGGCGAAGCAGCGAATCAAGAGAGAGAGAGCTCTGTCCACATGGCATGCTTTTATATCCCAAGTTTGTTTGCCTTTTCAGGCTGAATAAAGTTTGCTTTGAGGCTTCCTGTGGGTGTGCCTTCTGCTTTTACCCAATAAAGTTCGTTGTTTTCGAGGCTTCCTGGGCTTGAGTCCAGTGATGGGTTTTCACGTCCACGCAGTCTGGGCTTAATGGCTCGCTATTGTTCTGGTAACTCATTCAGGTTATCACTGATTGACGAGGTCAACTTGTCTAACAATGGACTCCATTAGCCCACCTTCTGCCTTATGTTGGCCATTGTCATTCCAGACTCCCTGCCCTTCATTCTAAGTCCAACGTGGAGCCACACATGGGCCCCTCCCACAAACAGCTTCCAGCTTTTTTTCTGTGGTGAGAAAAATATTAAACACAATGTCCAGACAAAGTCAAATAAATCCTTGGGGGTTCGATGCTTCCAGTCCTTACAAATGTGGTGACCAGTGCACAGAGTACCCCTGCTGCGGCCTAACCAGTGTTTTATACAGTTCAAACATAATATCCTCTCCCCTGTATTCCATACCTCGACTAATAATGGCAAGTATTCCATATTCCTTCGTAACCACCTCATCTACCGGGCCTGCTACCTTTAGGAATCTGTGGACCTGCACTCCAGGGTCCCTTTGTTCCTCTACCATTCAGTGTCGCACTGGATAGAGAATTGCTTGGCAGACAGGAAGCGGATAGAGAATTGCTTGGCAGACAGGAAGCAGACAGTCGGGATAAACGGGTCTTTTTCGGAATGGGAGGCAGTGACGAGTGGCGCAGGGCTCAGTGCTGGGACTCCAGCTATTTAGATTATACATTAATGATTTGGATGAAGGAATTGAGTGTAATATCTACAAGTTTGCAGATGACACCAAACTGGGTAGTGGTGTGAGCTGTGAGGAGGATGCTAAGAGGCTGCAGGTTGATTTGGACAGGTTGGGTGAGTGGGCAAATGCATGGCAGATGCAGTATAATGTGGATAAATGTGAGGTTATCCACTTTGGTGGCAGAAACACGAGGGCAGAACATTATCTGAATGGTGGCAAGTTAGGATAAGGGGAGGTGTAACGAGACCTGGGTGTCATGGTTCATCAGTCATTGAAAGCTGGCATGCAGGTGCAGCAGGCAGTGAAGAGGGCAAATCGCATTTTGGCCTTCATAGCTAGGGGATTTGAGTATAGGAGCAGAGAGGTCTTACTGTAATTGTACAGGGCCTTGGTGAGGCCTCACCTGGAATATTGTGTTCAGTTTTGGTCTCCTAATCTGAGGAAGGACGTTCTTGCTATTGAGGGAGTGCAGCGAAGGTTTACCAGACTGATTCCTGGGATGGCTGGACTGACATATGAGGAGAGACTGGATCAACTGGGCCTTTATATCCTGGAGTTTAGAAGGATGAGAGAGAATTTCGTAGAAACCTATAAGATTCTGACAAGACGGGACAGGTTAGATGCGGGAAGAATGTTCCTGATGTTGGGGAAATCCAGAACCATGAGACGCAGTCTTAGAATAAGGGGTAGGCCATTTAGGACTGAGATGAGGAGGAACTTCTTCACTCAGAGAGTTGTTAACCTGTGGAATTCCCTGCCGCAGAGAGTCGTTGATGCCAGTTCATTGGATATATTCAAGAGGAAGTTAGATATGGCCCTTTCGGCTAAAGGGATCAAGGGATATGGAGAGAAAGCGGGAAAGGGGTACTGAGGTGAATGATCAGCCATGATCATACTGAATGGTGGTGCGGGCTCGAAGGGCCGAATGGCCTACTCCTGCACCTATTTTCTATGTTTCTATGTTTCTATGTAATATGTGTTACCCTGCCTTGTTAGACCTCCCCAAATGCATTACCTCACACTTATCCGGATTGAATTCCATTTGCCACTGTTCTGCCCACCTGACCAGTATATTGGTACCTTCCTGCAATCCTGTAGTTTTATTAAATTCCACATGAAGTTCCTTGAGTAGAAGTTGTAGAGTGGAAGACAATTCCGGCAGGATGATCATGGAAACGATAGTAAAATTAGTGGAATGTTACAATAATCAATGCTTTGGAATGACGTCAAGAATGAAATGAAGTAAGTAGAGGGTTAAGGGTTAAGCAAATCGAGGCGCTGTAAATGATAAAGAGATTCTATATAATAGACATAGATAAACTGTGCCTTCTGATGTTGGGATCCAAAAAAGCAGGTGCCATTTTAAGTAGATCTAGGTCTTCAGGTTTTAAATCAGTAAGTACCTTTTCATAGAGTTTAGTGAAGATCTGGAACACTCTCTCCAAAAGGCGGCTAATGCTCGTTAAATTGAATTTTTCAAAACTGTCTTAAATGTTCTACCCCTTATCCTGAGACTGTGCCCCCTAGTTCTAGACACTCCAGCCAGGGGAAACAACCTCTTAGTACCTATCTGTCAATCCCCTTCAGAATCTTGTATGTTTCAATGAGATCACGTCTGATTCTTCTAAAGAGAGTATAGGCCCATTCTACACAATCTCTCATCATAAAGCAGCCCTCACATTCCAGGGATCAAACTAGTGAACCTTCGTTGCACAGCCTCCAAGGGAAGAATATCCTTCCTTGGATAAGGAGACCAAAAATGGGTGCAGTTCTCCACGTGTGGTCTCACCAAGATCCTGTAGAATTGTAGTAAGAGATCCTTACTCTTATAATCCAACCCATTGTAATAAAGGGCAACATGCAATTTGCTTTCCTTATTGCTTGCTGTACCTGTATACCGTGTGTTTCATTGCACACGGACACCAAAATCTCTCTGAACACCAACATTGAAAAGGTTTTCCCCATTTAAAAAATATTCTATTGTTATATTCTTTGTACCAAAGTGAATAACCTCACATTTCCTTCAATTCTACTCAATCTGCCACCTTATCACACAAATACTTCATCTATCTACTTCCCTTTGCAGACACATCATGTTTTCCTCATAGCTTTGTATCATCAGCAAACTTGGATACATTACGCTCAGTCCCTTCATCTTAGTGATTAATATATATTGTAAATAGCTGGGGCCCCAGCATTGAAACGTGTGGCACCCCACTAGTTACAGCCTGTTAACCTCAAAAAGAGCCATTTATCCTTACTCTCCGTTTTCTGTCTGTTAACCAGTCGTCTATCCATACTAATACATTACCTCCAATTCCATGATCCCTTATCTGGAGTAATAACCTTTTATTTGGCAGCTGATCGAATGCCTTTTGGAAATCCAAATATTCTACATCTACCAGTTCCCCTTTATCCACTCTGCTGGATCCATCGTCAGAAAACTCTAATAAATTTGGCAAACGTGATGTCACTTGCATAAAATCATGTTGACTTTGCACAATTATGTTATAATTTTATAAGTGCCCTGATATCACTTCCTTAACAATGTATTCCAGCATTTTTCCGATAACTGGTCTGTAGTTCCCGCTTTTTTCTCCCTCCTTTTTTGAATAGCGATGTTACATTGCTATCTTCCAATCCACTGGGACCATTCTAGAATCTAGGGAAGTTTGAAAGATCAAAGCCAATGCATCCACTTTCTCTGCAGCCATCTCTTTTGGAACTCTAGAATGTAGACCGCCAGGTCCAGGGGGTTGTCGGCTTTTAGTCCCTTTAGTTTCTCTTGTACTTTTCTCTACTTATATGAATTACATTAAATTACTCACCCTCATTAGACCCTTGGTTCATTAACCTTTCAGGTGTGCTTTTTGCGTCTTCTACTTTGAAGATGATACAAAATATGTTTTAATCATTTTTGCCATTTTCTTGGTCGCCATAATAATTTCTCGTGCCTCAATTTCTAGGGGACCAATGTTTACTTTTGCTACTGTCTTTCGATTTTACATACTTGTAGAAGCTCTTACAATCTGTTTGTATATTTCTCGCTAGTTTTCTCTCATATTAGATGTTTTCCCTTTTTATCAATTTTCTGGTCATCCTTTGCTGGTTTCTGAAACTCTCCAAATCCTCTGGCTTACTTCTGTTCTTCATAACATTATAAGCTTCTTTTTTTCAATCTAATGATATCCTTAACTTCTTTAGTTAGCCATGGATGGATCTCCTTTCCTGTAGAGTGTTTGTTCTCAATGGAACGTATTTTTGTTGAGAATTATGAAATATTTATTTAAATGCTAGTCACTGCTTATCTACTGCCATACCTTGTAGTCTCTGTTTCCAATACACCTTAGCAAACTCGCCTTTCATATCTATGTTATTGGCTTTATTTAAGTTTAAGACTCTAGTTTCAGACTTAGGTAAGTTGCTCTCAAACATAACGTGAAATTCTTTCGTATTATGATCAATCTGTTCTAGATGATTCTTTACTATGAAATTGCTAATTCATCCTGCCTCAATAATTAATACAAGTTCTAAAATAGCATGTTCCCTGGTTGGTGCAATGGTATAGTGTTCTAGGCAACTGTCCCAAATGCATTCCATGAACTTGTCCTCCAGACTATGCCCCCTCATTGTTGAACCCTCTGCTAAGGGAAGTCGGTCCTTCCTATGCACTCTATCCAGGCCCCTAATAATTTTATACACCTTAATAAGGTCTCCTCTCAGCCTCCTCTGTTCCAAAGAAAACAACTCCAACCTTTCTTCACATCTAAAATTCACCAGTCAGGGCAACATACTCGTAACTCTCCTCTTTACCCGCTCTAGCGCAATCACATCTTTCCTATAATATGGTGACGAGAACTGCACGCAGTACTATAGCTGTGGCCAAACTAGTATTTTACGTCACAACAGTGACAACACTTCAAAAAGTACGTAATTGGCTCTAATGCACATTGAGACAGCCGTTGCTCAGGAAAGGCGCGATATAAATCCAACTCTTTCTTTTTCTTTGTTTTATACAATTCAAGCATAATCTCCTTACTCTTGTATTCTAAGCTCTGGCTAAAAAAAGGCAAGTCTTCCGTATGCCTAGTTAACTACCTTGCCTACCTCTCCTGCAAACTTTAGGGACCTGACATGCACTCCAAGGTCCCCATGGTGCTCTACACTTCTCAGTGTCCGACCATTCATTATCTATTCCCTTGCCTTGTTAGCCGTTCCCAAATGCATTACTGCATTACTGAATTCCATTTTTGTTGGGTAAAGTTATCAAGGGATATGTAGAAAAGGTGTGAAACGGAGAAGTGGATACGGATCAGCTGTGATTTAGTTGCATGGTGAAACAGGCTAAATGGCCTACTCCTGTTTCTCTGTTCCTACTTATCGATGCCTCGTCTAAGCACCTGAATTAACTTTGCGATCAGTGCATTTTGTATTCATGGCCCTGCAATATTGTGCTCCGGGTTCTTGGAAACCTATGTGTGAACATTTTTTCTTGTACCGGAATGTACTTTTTTGGCTGATCATTTATACATGTGTTTGGCTTTTATTTTGGCAGATGCCATATCAGATGGTAGGTTTCTTCCTTTTTTCTATAATGTCCGATATTGTGTTATTGGGGAGCGATTGCACAGATAGTAAGACACTACGTTGGATAGTGTCCTCTGTGAATATGACATTAGATTTTTCCTACTGATTTTCAGAGGCTACTCCAAAACTGAGCAAACAATCAAGAAAACTACCACCAATGTTTGCAGGCTGAAGAATCGAATGTGGAATATTACTATTCTTCCCCCGTTCTAACACAAGAAGCCAAACACTATTTAACAGCTCCAATCATATTACCTTCCCTTTCGATATCAGAACATATTACAATGTGCTGGTTTCGAGCTTTATGAGTACAACATTGCAATCGAAATTTACAACTGGGGCTACTGAACCATAACCTGATTTAGTTTCTCTTCTGCAGAAGTGGACAGACTGATTAATGAAGCAGGTAAGAAATAGCAGTAGGTCATATTTCGTCTGTCCATTAACCAGCGAACCACCAACTTACTTATAAAGAATACACTGAAATACTTCTATGAGTACACTGCCTTTGCTTCTCAACGGTAATCTCCTGTGGTTACGTTAAGAATGGGCTAAATTGATCAGAAACGAGAATGTCATTAATCACTCCTTTAATATATATCACTAGAAAGTAAGTATACTGGATTAAATGAGTTTATTTTCGTAGTGTCCAGTAGCAATTGTTTTAATGTCAGACAAATGAAGAAGAACAGACTATTTTAACCTGCCTGTCTCTGCAACTACTGAATGACATCTCGATTAACAAATATTTGAAACGTGCCTATTTACCAGATTTACTAAGGTCCTAAAGGCAACGGTGATCATTGAGGAAAAAGAATATAAAATAGAACACTGTCGCAAATTCATATAATACACGCTATGCACTCAATACAACTAGATGTTTCATTGCTAATCAATTTACATACCTTGAGAATTGCACCGTGGGATTTTAAATGATTAAACTTTTGCCAAGGCATTGCTGACATTAATGCTGTAATACTAGTAACGCACGTTTTCAGTGCAAGTGTCATTTTATTTTCCTTTCAAATTGCGACTAAGACGTTTTGCTTCACAGAAAAAGAATGGGCCCTACTAACCAAAGGTAAAATAGTTTACCGATGTTTAATTCCGCACTGTTTTAGAATGTTTTGAAATAAAAATCACTTCAGTTTTTTGATATACGTTTGCACATTCTATTTCTGGAAATGTACAGTGCAAAAACTTGCAGTCCCTACTTTGCTTCTAACCCAGTAGTGAAGTTATAGCATTCATTACGAATAATTATGTCAATAAGCCCTATGTGATTGAGTTGTTTTCTATGTTTTTTCTTGAAAATATCTCAGCTGATTGCCATATGCACGAATGTTATATGTAGGATACCGGCCTGAGGATGAGTAACAAGTTGTTATCAAATTGCATCTTCAGCTATTTTAAAAGAGGTCTTAAAGCATTCGAAATAACTTAGATAAGCATTTAGATTTTTAGTGATAGTATTTTTAACAGCGAATGTTATGTATCACATCAGTTAACTTTATTTTAATATGTTACCTAGTTAATAATTCACCACGAAAATAAATACATTTTCCCAAAATTAACCCAGCATAACGTAGTAATAAATTATTCCAAAGCCCGAAGACTTCTGTTTTCCATCTCAGTAGAATCACACACACCAGTATGATATGGGCATTTGATTGCGTTTGGGTAGATTTTAAACTTTGTGGGATAATAAAAAATGAGTGATAGTGAATTGGCAGCCCCATGTACATCCCTCTCGATGTTTAAAATTTACATTGCAGTCAAAGCTCCAGAAATGTGAACGGGCTGTTGAATCGCTGTCAACCGTTTTACACTATCGCACAATATCAAATTCAACCCGTTATCTGCCATTCCAGGCCTTAGCTGAAGTGGTTAGGAATTTAATGCAATGTCCACGTAATATCATGCAAACAATCTGAAGCACAGGTGAGATTTTGAAATATATTTTCTTCCAATACATTTGGTGCCAGGGATAAGCTGATGTGCGGTTAGTTGTATATTTAAAGATATATCTTTCCTTTCCTTTTCAAGTTCTTTATTCTTCTCCATCTACATCGTTAAATATAATTTTATGTCTACATGTATCTATAATTGTCTCTATTGGTCTTAATTTCTTTCGATGAAACCAATATGCAAAGCATGCATCGTTAATGTCCAAAATAGGAAGTGCACATCAAGTGAAATAATAGTTGCAAAGATTGGATCCAAAATCTTGCTTCTATGCATTTTATAATCTTGTATGCAGGTTCCTGGGGGTAGATTCAGTTCTAATCCAGTGCAGTTTGTTGGAATGAACATCTTTGGAAGTCATTGAATGCTTAATCTTTAGCAACCATCTTCAGGTAGAAGTGCCGAGTAGATGATTCATCTTACCCTGCTCCCGAGGTCCCCAACGTTATGGATGCCAGTCTTCAGCCAATTCGATTCACACCACATGATGTCAAGAAATGTCTCAGTTCACTGGACACAGAATATGCGAAGGGCCCAACAACATCTCTCCTGTAGTGCTAAAGACTTGAGCTCCGGAACTAACCGTGCCTCTTGTTCCCATGTAGCTACAGCAGCGGAAGCTATCCGACAAAATGGAAAATTGTCCAGATATGCCAAGTCCACACAAATCAGGAAAATCTAATCTGGACATTACAGCTCCAACCACCTACCCTCAACCATCAAATTAATGGAAGGTTTCGTCGACAATCCTATCAAGTGATCGTTACTCACCTATAACCAGCTCACCAATGCTCAGTTTGCGTTCTGCAAGGATTACTCCTGACGTCATTAAAGCCTTTTTCCAAACATGGACACAGGAGCTGAATTCCAAAATGTGAGGTGTATGACTTACCTTGACATCAGCACAGTGTTTGACTAAGTGTGGCACCAAGGAGACATAGTAAAATTGATGAAAATGTGGATCAGGGTAAACCTCTTAATTGGCTGAAGTAATACATAGCATGAAGGATGAATATTGTTGTTTTGGATGCCAATCATCTCAGCCTCAGGACATGGCTACAGGAGTTCCTCAAGGCAGTGCCCTCGGTCTAACCATCTTCAGCTGCTTTACGAATGAACTACCCTTCATAATAAGGTAGGAACTGGAATGATTGCACACAGTTCAGTTCCATTCACAGTTTTTCAGATAATGACTGGCAAGTAACATTTATACCACACAGTTTCTAGGAAATTAAAGGCTGAAAACAGAATAGAGTCCACCCACCTCCTCTTGACATTCAATGGCATTGCCATTACCTTAAAATCCTGGGGTGGGATGGGTGGGGATGGGGGGACGGCGGTGTCACCATTGACAAGAAGATTAACTGGACCAGCCATATAAATAGTTTAGCTGCAAGCTAATAATTCTTATTAGTCAGCAAATTGTGTTAGGGAAATTGATGGGATTGAAGGCCGATAAATCCCCAGGACCTGATAGTCTGCATCCCAGAGTACTTAAGGTAATGGCCCTAGTAATAGTGGGTGCATTGCTGGTCATTTTCCAACATTCTATAGAATCTGGATCAGTTCCTATGGACTGGAGGGAAGCTATGTAACCCCACTTTTTAAAAAAAGAGGGAGAGAGGAACCAAGGAATTATGGATCGGTCAGCCTGACATCGCTGGTGGGGAAAATGTTGGAATCAATTATTAAAGATGTAATAACAGCGCATTTGGAAAGCAGTGACAGGATCGGCCCAAGTCAGCATGGATTTATGAAAGGGAAATCACGCTTGACAAATCTTCTAGAATTTTTTGTGGATGTAACTAGTAGAGTGGACAAGGGGAGCCAGTGGAAGTGGTGTATTTAGACTTTCAAAAGGCTTTTGACAAGGTCCCACATAAGATATTAGTGTGCAAAATTAAAGCACATGTTATTGGGGGTAATGTACTGATGTGGATAGAGATGTGGTTGGCAGACAGGAAGCAGAGAGTCAGAATAAACGGGTCCTTTTCAGAATGGCCGGCAATGACTAGTGGAGTACCGCAAAATTCAGTGCTGGGACCCCAGCTATTTACAATATACATTAATGACTTAGACGAAAGAATTGAATGTAATATCTCCAAGTTTGCAGATGACACGAAGCTGTGTGGCAGTGTGAAATGTAAGGAGGATGCTAAGAGACTACAGTGTGCTTTGGACAGGTTAGGTGAGTGGGCAAATACATGGCAGATGCGGTATAATCTGGATAAATGTGAGGTTATCAATTTTGGTGGTAAAAACACGAGTGCTGATTATTATCTGAATGGTGATGGATTGGTAAGGGGGAGGTGCAACAAGACCTGGGTGTCATGGTACATCAGTCATTGAAGGTTGGCATGCAGGTACAGCAGACGGTGAAAAAGGCAAATGGCATGTTGGCCTGCATAGCGAGAGGATTCGAGTATAGGAGCAGGGAGGTCACACCTTGAATATTGTGTACAGTTTTGGTCTCCTACTCTGAGGAAATACATTCTTGCTATTGATGGAGTGCAGCGAAGGTTCACCAGACTGTTTCCCGGGATTACAGGACTGACATATGAAGAAAGATTGGATCAACTAGGCTTGTATTCAATGGAATTTAGAAGAATGAGAGGGGATCTCGTAGAAACATATAAAATTCTGACGGGATTGGGCAGGTTAGATGCAGGAGGAATGTTCCCGATGTTGGGGAAGTCCAGAACCAGGGGTCACAGTCTAAGGATAAGGGATAAGCCATTTAGGACCGAGATGAGGAGAAACTTGAGATGGGAAAACCCACCCCCCTGCAAGATCCCCACCAAGTCACACACCATTTTGACGTGGAAATATATTGCCATTTCTTCATAGTTGCTGGGTCAAAAATCTGGAATTCCCTGCCTAATGTCACTATTGGAGTAACTTGATCACATGGACTGCAGCGTTTCCGGAAGGAGGCTCGCCACCACGTTTTCAAGGGCAATAAAGGTAGGCAATAAATGCTGGCCTTGCCAGCGATGCCCACATCCCGAGAATAAATAAATATAAAAATGAATACATCATCCTGAGCTGTAGCGGAAAATATGCGATAGCAAATCTGTAGTCCATTTAATTCTGCTCTGGATGTCTTATTCCAATGATTTCAAAGGAACGGAGAGTCGGGCAGAGTGCACAACAAACTGCAGATTTATTATAGCCCTCTTTGCACCGCTGCAACAAACGAATTTCACCCCCTTTGTAACTTTTAGCTTCACAGACTTGATATGAAACGATTTTTGGCACTGTAATTTCCATTTGTAGTAACCGGGGATGAACAAAACACAACTGTCAAATATTAACTGCTAATTCACATTTTGTTTTACCTTGAATCGAGAGACCTCACAGACTGTTTGATATTGGATGAAGAAATAGTTCCATTAGGAAGGTTATTGAGAATCATAGAATCACAGGAACTTATAGCACGGAAGGAGGCCATTTCGGACCGACAAAGAACTATCCAGCCTTGTCCCACTTTCCATATATTGTTCCACAGCCCTCTAGGTTATGACACTTCAAGTGCACATCCAAGCATTTTTAGAGGGTTCTGACGATAACACCTTTTCAGGCAGTGATTTCCAAACCCCCACCACCTTCTGGGTGAAGAAAGGTCACCTCAAACTTCGTTTAAACCTCCTACCAATTACTTTACATATATGTCCCCTGGTTGTTGACCCTCTGCTAAGGGAAATAGGTCCTTCATGTCCTCTCATTCTTTCGTGGCCCCTCATAATATTATACACCTCAATAAGGTATCCCCCCAGCCTCCTCTGTTGTGAAGAAAACACACCCAGCCTATCAATTCATCCCATATAGCTAAAATTCTTCATTCCAGTGAGCATCCTCGTAAATCTCCTTTGTACCTCTCCAGTGCAATCACATCTTTCCTGTAATGTAGTGAACAGATCTGCATGCAGTACTCTAGCTGTGGTGTATATAGTGTGTTCTACAGTTCAAGCCTAACTTCCCTGTTCTTGTATTCTATGCATTGGCAAATAAAGGCAAGTATGCCATATGACATTTTAACCACCTTATCTACCTGGCCCGCTACCTTCAGGGATCTGTGGTCCTGCACTCCAAGGTCCTTTTTTCCCTCTACACTTCAGTGGCCTATGATTTCATGTGTATTTGCTTGCCTTGTTATCCCTCTCTAAATGCATTACTTCACACTTATCCGGATTGAATGCCACTGTTCTGCCCCTCTAAGCAACTCATTGATATCTTTAAACAAGGAGGGAGAGAGAAAACAGGGATTTATAGACCGGTCAGCCTGACATCAGTAGTGGGTAAAATGATGGAATCAATTATTAACGATGTCATAGCAGCGCATTTGGAAAGAGGCGACATGATAGGTCCAAGTGAGCATGGATTTGTGAAAGGGAAATCACGCTTGACAAATCTTCTGGAATTTTTTGAGGATGTTTTCAGGAGAGTGGACAAGGGAGAACCAGCTTATGTGGTGTATTTGGATTTTCAGAAGGCTTTCGACAAGGTCACACACAAGAGATTAACGTGCAAAGTTAAAGCACATGGGATTGTGGGTAGTGTGCTGACATGGATTGAGAACTGGTTGACAGACAGGAAGCAAAGAGTAGGAGTAAATGGGTACTTTTCAGAATGGCAGGCAGTGACTAGTGGGGTACCACAAGGTTCTGTGTTGGGGCCCCAGCTATTTACATTGTACATTAATGATTTAGATGATGGGATTAAATGTAGTATCTCCAAATTTGCGAATGACACTAAGTTGGGTGGCAGTGTGAGCTGCGAGGAGGATGCTATGAGGCTGCAGAATGATTTGGATAGGTTATGTAAGTGGGGAAATGCATAACAGATGAAGTATAATATGGATAAATGTGAGGTTATCCACTTTGGTGGTAAAAACAGAGAGACAGACTATTATCTGAATGGTGACAGATTAGGAAAAGGGGAGGTGCAACGAGACCTGGGTGTCATGGTACATCAGTCATTGAAGGTTGGCATGCAGGTACAGCAGGCGGTTAAGAAGGCAAATGGCATGTTGGCCTTCATAGCGAGGGGATTTGTGTACAGGGGCAGGGATGTGTTACTACATTTGTACAGGGCCTTGGTGAGGCCACACCTGGAGTATTGTGTACAGTTTTGGTCTCCTAACATGAGGAAGGACATTCTTGCTATTGAAGGAGTGCAGACTGATTTCCTGGATGGCGGGACTGACAAATCAAGAAAGACTGTATCAACTGGGCTTGTATTCACTGGAGTTCAGAAGAATGAGATGGGATCTCAAAGAAACGTTTAAAATTCTGACGGGTTTATACAGGTTAGATGCAGAAAGAATGTTCCCAATGTTGGAGAAGTCCAAAATCAGGGGTCACAGTTTAAGGATAAGGGGTAAGCCATTTAGGACTGAGATGAGGAGAAACTTCTTCACCTGGAGAGTGGTGAACCTGTGGAATTCTCTACCACAGAAAGTTGTTGAGGCCAATTCACTAAATATATTCAAAAAGGAGTTAGATGTAGTCCTTACTTCTAGGGGGAATCAAGGGGTATGGCGAGAAAGCAGGAATGGGGTACTGAAGTTGCATGTTCAGCCATTAACTTATTGAATGGCAGTGCAGGCTTGAAGGGCCGAATGGCCTACTCCTGCACCTATTTTCTATGTTTCTATGTTTCTCTCTTCCTGCTGTCTACAGCTTTCTTCTTCATTATCAACCACCCAACCGATTTTTGTATCATCTGAAAACTTATTGATCATACCCGTACATCCAAGAATAAATCATTGATATATACCACAAAATAAAGGGACCCAGCACCGAGCCGTTCGGAACCCCATTGGAAACAACCATCCAGTCAAAAACAAAAAACACCTTTCAACGTTAACCTTTGCTTCCTGCCTCTGAGCCAACTTTGGATCCAACTTGCTACTTTGTCCTGGATCCCATGGGTTTTTAGTTTCGTGACCAGTCTGTCATGTGGGACCTTTTCAAAAGCCTTGCTGAAATCCATATTCACTTCATTGAAGGTTCACATTCAATTTTCATCCCAAAGATGTTGAGGCAATATAGTTTGATTTTCAACTTGCCTACATAAGAACATAGGTACATAAAAAATAAGCCAGGAGTAGGACATTTGGTCCCTCAAGCCTGCTCCTCCATTCAATAAGATCATGGCTGATTGGATCTTGGTCTCCACTCTACTTTCCTGCCAGCTCCCTATAACCGTTGACTCCCCCATAGTGCACAAATATGTCTATCTCCACCTTAACTATATTCAATGATCCAGGCTTCACAGCTCTCTGGGGTTGCGAATTCCAAATATTCACGACCCTCTGAGTGAAGAAATTCCCCCTCTGCAACTACCCTGTGAAGCCCCCATGGAATCTTATATGTTTGACCAAGAATACCTCTCATTCCTCTAAACTCCACCGAGTATATGCCCAACTTGCTCAATCTTTCTTCATATGACAACCCCTTCATCTTTGGATTCAACCAAGTGAACCTTCTCTGAACCTCCCCCAATGCACGCATATACATTCTTAAATAAGACCAACACTGTATGCAGTACCCCAGGTATGGTCTCACCAACGCCCTGTACAGTTGTAGCAATACTTCCCTACTTTGATACTCCACCCCCTTGTAATAAAGGGCAACATTCCATTTGCCATCCTAATTACTTGCTGTATCTGCATGCTACCTTTTTTATTTCATGCAAAAGAACGCCACATCCCTCTTCAATGCAGCATTTGTAGTCTCTCTCCATTTAAATAATAATTTGCTTTTCTATTCTTCCTACCAATGTGTGTAGCCTCAAATTTTGCCAAGTTATAATTCATCTGCCAAATTTCTGCCCACTCACTTTATCTATCGATATTCCTTTGCAGATTCTGTGCGTCCTCCTCACAACTTTCTTTCCCACCTTTGTTTATATCATCAGAAAATTTGGCTACAGTACACTCGACCCCTTTCTGCAAGTCATTAATATATGTAGTAAATAGTTGATGCCCCAGCACTGAACCCTGTGGCACCCCACTAGTTAGTTTGCTAATCTGAAATTACCCATTTATCACGACTCAGTTTTCTATTAGTTAGCCAATCCTCTATCCTTTCTAACATATTACCACCAACCCCTTGACATCTTACCTTGCACAGTAACATTTTTTGTGGCACCTTATAGAATGCCTTCTGGATATCTAAATAAACTACTGGTTTCCCTTTTCCAGCCGGCTCGTTACATCCTCAGACAACTCGAGCAAATTTGTCAAACACGATTTATCTTTCATAAAACCATGCTGACTCTGCTTGATTGCATTTTGATTTTGTAAATGTCCTGCTACTATTTCCTTAATAAAAATGACTCCAGCATTTTCCTGATGTCAAATGTTAAGCTACCTCAACTGTTGTTTCCCGCTTTCTGTCTCCCTCTCTGCTTGAATCGGAGAATTGATTTGCGGATTTCCAATCCGCTGGGAGCTCTCCAGAATCCGGGGAATTTTGGTAGATTGCAACCAATGTTTCCACTATCTCTGCAGCCAATTTAAAAAAAAACTCTTTAGCCTCACCCCCACTTCCATCTGCGCTGGCCAACTTCTCCTTCCATAATGGTGACCTTGTTGACAAGTCGCCCGTTATGGATATCACACAATTTTAATTTCCACTAAATGCATACATTTGTTTTAACTGCACCTTAAGCCAGACTCTAGTGTAACAATTTGTAGAAAAATATGCGGGTTCTCATAAATCATGTTGTTGAACTTTGCAAAGCTATAGTGACTAAAAGCACAATATTTGTCATATTAAAAGGAGGATTAACTGCAGGTGCAGTGACAATAAAGAAATGCCAGTGATGCTTGGATAATGGTCTGTGTTAGATATTTTAATATGTTATATTTTTCATCAACAGATGAAAAGTTGGCAAAAACACAAGAAGGTAAGCAAACTTTAACTATACGGTTACGTTCAAAATTCGGAATGGGTCTGGCAAACTTATCGGGACTGAAAGCACTGTGGTTATGTTACTAGACTAGTAATCTAAAGCCTGCACAAATGATCCGGAGATGTGAGTTCAAATCTTATCATGATAGCTGTGGAATTTAAATTCAGTTAATTAAATAAATCTCGAATAAAAAGCTGGAATCAGTAATGGTTTCCATTAAACTAGCGGATTGTAATAAAAACCGATCTGGTTCACGAATGCACTTTAGGGGAAGGAAATCTGCTGCCCTTATGTGGTCTGGCTTATATGTGACCCCAGACACACCGCAATGTGGTTGGTTCTTAACTGCAGTCTGAACTGGCCTCGCAAGCCACTCAGTTGTACCACAACCTTCTCAAGGGCAATTTGTGATGGACAATAAATGCTGGCCTTGTCAGCGACGTCATGAACAAAGACATCTAAAAAAACTGTGAAACAAAACATGGCAGGAATTTATGGAAAGATAATTGCAACTTAGAAAGTTAGTGGCGGACGCAGGTTATTTCAAATAAATGTGTAGTAGTTCATTTCTAGCAACAGAAATGTGATTTTAAAGGATAGTAAAATCGGGTGGGGAGAAAAGCCAGTGTTGCCAATGTTGCTTATTTCCCGACAGCCTGGTTAAGATAAAATTATTTCAATTTGTTAAGATAGGAGTATTTTGGGCAGACGAAAATGCCTGTATACCGTTCAAAATTTTCAAGCAGTCCCTTAACTTGAATATGTAAATTACCATCCTCTATCTCCTTTAACTCGAGAAGCAATAATTCTTCTTGCCCTTTTAATAATGTCCCTTTTACACCACCCGCTGCTATTCAGCATCAATGATATGATATTATGTTACTAATAAAAGTTCCCTATCCTACCATATTCGTTTGATTCACTTAATTTTACACTGGCTCACTTCATCAACGAATTTTATGCCCAACACAACAAACTTGTTGCATCCCAATTTTCCATAACTGTCAGAAAAACCAGAATAGATCTTGGAAATTGAATTTTCCTCCTTTTCACAAAGTATTTTCCGAAGAGAAAGCTTTGTATAACAATTTATTTTTCTTACATCAGGCTGGTACCCCTCTTCTGAATTGGCTTGAATAATTCTGTAACTTTTCTACAATAGAGATCAAAGCAGAAAATAATATTTTGTGTTCTATATTACCATTTGCGGTATTCAAGTATAACTGTTTTACCGGTTGGAGAATCTATCCGATATTGGAAGATGTGCCGTCAATAGAAACATAGAAACATAGAAAATAGATGCAGGAGCAGACCATTTGGCCCTTCGAGCCTGTACCACCATTCAATATGATCATGGCTGATCATGAAACTTAAGTAGCCCATTCCTGCTTTCTCTCCATACCTGCTGATCCCTTTAGCCGCAAGAACCACATCTAACTCCCTTTTGAATATATCAAACGAACTGGCCTCAACAACTTTCTGTGGTAGAGAATTCCACAGGTTCACAATTCTCTGAGTGATGAAGTTTTTCCTCATCTCGGTACTAAATGAACCTCATCCCGTTTTTTTTTTTAGCTATATCATTGGTATCTATATGCACCACGACAACAGGCTGTTCACCCTCCCCCTTCAAAATGCCCTGCACCACTCTGAGACATCCTTGACCCTTGCACCAGGGAGGCAACATATCATCCTGGAGTCTCAATTGCGGCTGCAGAAACGCCTATCTATTCCCCTTACAATAGATCAATAGATTCCCCTACCACTATAGCTCACCCGTTGTTTCTCCTGCCCTCCTGTGCAGCAGAGCCAGCCATGGTGCCATGAAATTGGCTGCTGCTGCCTTCCCCTGATGAGCCATCTCCTCCATCAGAATCCAAAGTGGTATTTCTGTTTTGGACTGAGATGACCACAGGGGACTCCTCCACTACCGTCCTACTCCTGCTCTGCCTGATGGTCACCCATTCCCTATCTGCCTTAATAACCTTTATCTGTGGTGTGACCAACTCACTAAACCTGCTATTCACAACATCCTCCACATCGCCGATGCTCCAGAGTGATTCCATGTGCAGCTACAGTGCCGCAATGTGGTCTGACTTGAGCTGCAGCTGGACACACTTCCTGCACACGTAGTAGTTAGGGACACTGGATTTCCCACATAGCACAGGAGGAGAATGACACAGCTCTGGGCTCTCCTGCCATGAGTTAATCCTTAAATTAACTTAATTTGGCAACAATGCCACAGGTTTCTTACTGATAAGAAAAGAAAAAAGATAAAGAAAAAAGAAAAACTATTCACCAATCAGTTCTTAATTACATCAATACCAAATGTTTCCTACCAAAAGAAAATGATAAAATACTTGCCAATCCATCAGCCAATCACTTACCTGCTTGGTTGTGACATCAAACTTCGATTTCTTTTTACTTCTTTGTTTACTTTCTACCCCTGCTGCAGCTGGCCTCCCGAACTGCTGCTGCTCCAAGCTGCCACCGCCACCCTTTATCTTCCCGCGCCACTCTGCTCTCGCGATACCGGCCTCCTGAACTGCTGCTGCTCCCCCAGCTGCTGCTGCCACCCATTATCCTCCCACGCGGCTCCGCTCTCACAATACTGGCCTCCCGAACTGCTGCTGCTCCAAGCTGCTGCCACCACCCTTTATACTCCCATGCTGCTCTGCTCTCGCGCGATGCTGGCCTCCCGAACAAGCCAAGCACAGGAACTGCCAGCATTTAAAGCTGCTGAAAAGCAATGCAGAATTCCAAAACCTTCAACAATATTTAACTTGTTCGAAACAAAATTCAAAGTAAACATGATTTAAATTTATTTAATTTCATTACTGTGCACCCTAAATCAATTGTGTTAACTGCTACTCAGTAAAACACTGGACGCTCCCATTTCTGCTCGGTGATGTTAAGCACAATCTAGTAGAGTTGTCACAGAGTTCCCCGAAACTACTGGCGTAATTTCGGCAGGAAACATTTAAAACCCCGGAGAAAATGCTTAATTGAAAGGCGAATAACACTTAATAATTACTACATATATTAATTTCGTCTGCTCACTGTTAGGACTTCGCATT
Organism: Pristiophorus japonicus; assembly: GCF_044704955.1. NCBI lineage: Eukaryota > Metazoa > Chordata > Chondrichthyes > Pristiophoridae > Pristiophorus > Pristiophorus japonicus. Next base: position 24,959,368 of record NC_091995.1, on the reverse strand, counting down.
CAGCTGTGTTGAATTGAATATGTCACCTCTATTTCGAATGAAAAGTGTGTCCGCACATATGTTGATATTCACCCAATAACCGTTTTCCAAAAGTTATGAGGAACAGCTGCCGAACACCCATTTAGTAAAGCACCGACAGTCGATTCTCATGCGAAAACCTCATTAAAGACCATCACATTTGAGAGCCTGCCTTTCAGCCATGCATTCATCCAGTCTGATATGTTTCCATCCATTCCAGGGGAATTCACTTAAACAAATAGATTATGTTGCACAGTATCGAAAGCCTTCATGAAATCCAGGTAGATAGCCTCAATTGTGCAGTCTTATCCAATTTAGTAAGCTTCGTTAAGTGAACCAGATATGATATGACCCATCGACATTTGTTTGCTCAGAAGATACCTTATCCTTGTAGATATGTTGTTCTATTACCATCAATGAAGTTGCTAATACTTTAGCTAAGATCGCGATAATTTTCTGAAGTTCATCTCTTGAAAATTGTAATATGATTATAGAATGGTTACAACACAGAATGAGTCAATTCGGCCAGTCGAGACGCTGCCGCTAATAATTGGGATCAGATCTATTACTTTCAGATCCGTTGTGATGTTGCCCGAACGCAACAAGCATGGACTCATATTAGCCCGGATTTTGCGAAAGGAACATCGACGAGACTGTCAGCAATATAATGGAGAAAATAAGGCAGCAACCTCTGGCGGCCGCACATGTGCAGTTAAATGCGAAAATCCCGAAGTTGCTGACAGAGATACCCCTCCTCCGCAGGGGACGCTGTAACAGTCCTTGCAGATTTTCATGGTATTGAAAGACCTGCAGTGGCGTGAACTGTGAATACTCAGACGTCATAAGAAATCAGGACAGGTGTATTCTGGAGTAAGATTTTTTATTAACAGCGTGATAATTAATAATTACCACCACACAACCTCTCTGGAACTGAACATATACTTTTTTAGAAGTTCAGAGTTTCATTCCTTCAGAAATCAATGAATGTTGGAGACTTTAAAATAGGAGCTGTAGTAGGCCATTCGGCCCTTCCAATCTGCACCGCCACTCAATATGATCATGGCTGATCCTCTACCTCAACACCATTTTTTCCCATACCCCTTGATGCCTTTTAATTCTAGAAATCTACCAATCTCCCTCTTAAAAATATTCAGTGACTTGGCCTCCACAGCCTTCAGTGGTAGAGAATACCACAGGTTTACCACCCTCTGAATGAAAAAAATGTCCTCTCATTTTGGTCCTAAATTTCCTATCCTGTACCCTGAAACCGTGACTCCTTGTTCTATACTTCCCAGCCAGGCTAAACATCCTCCCTGCATCTAGTCTATACGTTTCAATGAGATCCCTTCTCATTCTTCTAAACTCTAATGAATACAGGCCTAGTCGACCGAATCTCTCCTCATATGACAGTCCTGCCATGCCAGGAATCAGTCTGGTGAACCTTCGCTGCACTCCCTCTATGGCACGTATATCCATTCTTAGGTAAGGAGATCAAAACTGCACACAATACTCCAGGTGCGGTCTCACCAAGGTCCTGTATAACTGTAGTAAGACATCCTTGCTCCTGTACTCAAATCCTCTTGCAATGAAAGTCAACATTCCATTTGCCTTCCTAACTGCTTGCTGCACCTGCATGTTTGCTTTCAATGACTGGAGTATAAAGACACCCAGGTCCCTCTGTAGATCGATATTTCCGAAGTCATCACCATTTAACAATAAGACTTTGTCCTGAAGTTTTTCCTACCAAAATGGATAACTTCACATTTATCCATGTTATACTGCAACTGCCATGTATTTGCCCACTCACTCAAGCTATCTAACTCACCTTGCATTGTCCTCACAACTCACAATCCCACCTAGTTTTGTGTCATAAGCAAACTTGGAAATATTACATTTGGTTCCCTCATTCAAATCATTTATATATATTGTGAATAGCTGGGGCTCAAGCACTGATCCCTGTTGTACCTCACTAGTCACTGTCCGCCATCCCAAAAAAGACCCATTTATTCCTATTCTCTGTTTCCTGTCAATTAACCAATTTTCAATACATGCCAATACATTACCCCCAATCCTATGTGCTTTAATTTTGCACACTAACCTCTTATGTGGGACTTTATCAAAGGCCTTCTGGGACTCCAAAAACCCGACATCCACTGGTTCTCTCTTATCTATTCTATCAGTTACATCGTCAAAAAACTCCAGTAGGTTTGTAAAATCTGATTTTCCTTTCATAAATCCGTGTTGACTTTGTTTAATCCCGTTGATATTATCTCAGTGTGCCATTATTACATCCTTTATGATAGATCCAGCATTTTCCCTACTACTGATGTCAGGCTAACCGGTCTGTAGCTCCCCGTTTTCTCTCTTCCTCCATTTTGAATTAGTGGGGTTACATTTGCCACCCTATAATCTGCAGGAACTGTTCCATAATTTTGGAAGAGGACAACCAATGCATCTACTATTTCCATGGCCACCTCTTTAATACTCTGGAATGCAGATTATCAGGCCCTGGGGATTTATCTGCCTTCAGTCCCATTAGTTTCTCCAGCACTATTTTCTAACTAATAATCATGTCCTTTAATTCCTCTTGCTCACTAGACCCTTGGTTCCCGAGCATTTCTTGGAAGTTATTTGTGTCCTCGTCCGTTTTTACCTTTTATTTCTGTCTATTTTCTTTCCCTCTCTTACTCCTATTTTTCTTTCCGAATACTTCTTTCGTCTCCTGTACATGATTTAACTCTAATTTATAATTCGTGCTTGGAACATTCTGGTTTAAGCTCTGTGTCTCAGTGAGGATTTTTCTATCTGTTTGGTTAGAGAGCCTCGATGTTTCTTGGTATGCCCACAGACACCACAGATTCCGTGTTGAGGGTGCCGCGCTGGAGTACAGGAGGTCTGCTCTCAACAGCTCGGGAAGACTTTGTGATAAACTGTCAGGACGGTGAACGGCGACCGCTGTTCTTTCGCTGCTGACTGTAAATTCCAAGTTATTGTTTAAGACAATTGGAAGTTCAACATCAAAATCCACCATAATCCTTTCAATGATGTATCAATCATTCTGTAGCCTAACATTTTTATGGACTGCTTTCTTCCCTCAATTTATGGAAGCTTCAACTGTTTTAGTGAGAGGACAGTCACGAAATCAGTATTTAGCAATTCCTTTACATACTTATTCTCAGAAGCCACACCAATATGCTACTCATGTTATAACCCCCTTTTTCGTACAAGCGATAGAGCTAAACAAGATTATTATTGACCTTTATAGTTCCTTATACTGCTCCATTGCTGCTTCCTAGACCCTCGTAACTTTTATTGCATTACCTTTGTCTACCATATTCTTTCCCTCTGCATTTCAGGATTTTGTAGGCCATTACTTTCTCTGTGACTTCCCTTTCAGGCCATGTTTATTTAACACTCCATTTTTAATAAATGAAATTTGGAGGCCGTGCACCACCTGTGGGCCTTTCTTGCAGTAGGGGCTTATTCGAATATAGTGGTGCAATGCACCTACCATTTATGGATGAACATTGGTATCGTTCCAGTCATCCTGCTTTGTGTCATTTAGAAACACTCCTTTATGATTCTATTGGGAAAAGAAGAGTTAGATACTTTAGAATTATTGGACATTGAAACCTTTGTACTTAGTATAAAGCGTGTAACTTGTCATTATTTTAAAACATAAACTAATGAGTACTTTTTCGATTTATACGTGTGTGCTGCATTCCCTTGGTAGTAAGATGAATGCTAGCTCTACAGGTTGATTTCAGTAAGTTAAGTTATTTACTATATAATGAGTATTTGCATTACAAACTTCCCCGGCATATTAAACCACAGTTGAAATAATGCCCATGAATTGTGACAATCTAGGTTACATTTATACAATGGTACATATTAACTGAAGTGTTGCGTTTTAATATTGCGATCTCAAGTTAAAAATCAGAGAATATTTCTGCTAATTGCAGATGTAAAGATAATCACTGACCACAGAACCAATAACGATGTAGGGGCAATTTATTATATGAACAATCGTGTAAAATACACAATATCGAATGTGCCACCCATTATTGCCCAGCCCGAATTTCTTTTCCATTAATTGAAAAGAAATGGAAAGTTAGGCGTGGTGTATAATGGAACTGTAATTCACAATTGCACCTTATTCATCATTGGCCAAAGTTAAAATTGCCCTCCACGTGGTCTGTAGTTTCAATTATTATTACGTTTCTTTGCAGGTGAAATACTTCTGGATGAAATTGTTCTTGTACTGTCACTCAAAACAGGCACTAATGAATGGGCAGCCGATATATAAGCACAAGTTGTTGTTGTTATTTTACACCATACCGGATTTTTCTTACAATTGCAGTCAATGGAAAATAAAATCGGACAGCCTGAAACATGGACTGCTTATTCACTATCACCCACTTTGAGCCAACGTCCAAGACCAATTGTACCTTCAACATTTCAAAATATGAAAAACACTGTTCCGAGAGCTAAGTTGTGTTGTTTTTATCATCTTTCATTCGTTTTTTTCAGCACTCAAAACACTTTTCGATATACATCTAGAAACCGGTACGTTGGAAATATTTACATTTGCTGTCAATTCACGTACTCGTTAAATATACGTTTGATTCATTGAAACATAACGCTGCCGTATTTTACTTATTGTGGGTACTTTTCACCTTCACTACCTGGATATTAAACCAGTAAAGCACATAACCAACCTATTGATTAAAAAACGTGATTTTCATTTCCTATCACTGGAAATAATAATCACCAGGATTTTGTAACAGGCAGGTGATCTGCTTCTGAAGTTTATTTCCTAAGTGGTGATGGTGAATTTACCCCTAATATTTATTTTCATTTGTGATTTTTCTCTTCAACGTTGGACTTTAGAGTAGTTACTTTTAGCCATGGGGTAGATTTTCCGCTTGCCACAGTGACATAAAACTGATATTGCTTTTCAGTCACCCATCTTAAAAATCATCTGACTTTCATGTCCATTGATTTCAATGACACGATTGCTATATTGGGCTGCCGCTCCAAATGTTGGTTTTATCCCATCTGTCAGTTGGTCATCTATCGCATGTTGTAACCATATTGTTGATAATGGCCAGGAAGTGATAGAAGTAGCTGAATATTCTTAGAATATATCCTTGACCTCCAGAATAATTGCGTTACGTGAGTTTTAGATTTTCAATCTGCTGTTGCGTAAATCTCACGTTACATATCGATTGGAACTTTTATTTCATTTACATTCATTTCACAGTTCCTTTATTGTCTCGTCAACCGTAACAATTTTTAGTTGCAATGATTGGTTGCTTAGGTGAAACGCTGTCCGACTGAAGAAAAAATGCAATTGGGCCGGAATTCAGAACGAAATGTAAAACGCCTTACCCTTAACTCACCAGCAGTTCGTTACATGCGCTGGGAACACAGGAGGTCCCAATATATTCAAAAATATACCGAGAATAGATTATGTTTATGGGCATTTGCAAATGAATGCACACATTGCTAACTTTAAACATATATAATTTTTCTTTACAGAACAAGAATTGCGTGGTAAATGTTTGCAAAATACCATGAATGCATTTCTTTAAATTATGATTTTATTATTAATTTAACAATGATCTCATGATTTGGATTCTTATTTTATCTATAGACTGCATCTCAGAAGGAAGTGCTAGGGGTGGTCAAGAACATAAGAAATAGGAGCAGGAGTGGGCCATACGTCCCATTGAGCCTGCTCCACCATTTAATATGATCATGGCTGACGCAATCATGGACGCAGGTCCACTTCACTGCCCGTTTCCTATAACCCCTTAATCCCTTATTGGTTACGAAACTTTCTATCTCTGTCTTAAATTTATTCATTGACCCTGTTTCCACAGCTCTCTGATGCAGAGAATTCCACAGATTTACAACCGTCTGAGAGAAGAAATTCCTCCTCATCTCATTTTTAAATGGGTGGACCCTTGTCAAGCCCCCTCATAATCTTATACATTTTGATAAAATCACCTCTCATCTTCTGAATACCAATGGGTAGATGCCCAATCTAATCAAACTTTCCTCATAATCAAACCCCTCATCTCCAGAATCAACCTAGTGAACCTTCTCTGAACTGTCTCCGAAGCAAGTATATTATTTTGTAAATATTGAAACTAAATCTGCATGCAGTATTCCAGGTGTCGCCTCACCAATACCCTGTATGGCTGCAGCAAGACTTCCCTGCTTTTCTACTCCATTCCCTTTGCAACAAAGGTCCAGATTCCATTGGCCTTCCTGATCACTTACTGTAGCTGCATACGAACCTTTTGTGTTTCATGCACATGTACCTCCAGGTCCCGCTGTACTGCAGCACTTTGCAATGTTTCTTCATTTAAATAAAAACTTGCTCTTTGATTTTTTCTGTCAAAGTGCATGATCTCACACTTTCCAAAATTATAATCCATCTGCAAAATTTTTGCCCACTCAGTTAGCCTAGCTATGTCCTTTTGCAGATTTTTTGTGTCCTCCTCACACGTTGCTTTCCCTCCCATCTTTGTACCATCAGCAAACTTGGCTATATTACATTCGGTCCTTTCTAACACATCGTTAATATAGATTATACAAAGTTAGGGTCCCAGAACTGATCCCTGCGGCACCCCAATAGTTACTGATTGCCAACCGGAGAATGAACCATTTATCCCGATTCTCTGTTTTTTGTTGGTTAGCCAATTCTCTACCGTGCTAACATATTACTCCCAACACTGAACTTTTATCATGTGCAGTAACCTTTTATGTGGCAGCTTGTCAAATACCTTCTGGAAGTCCAAATACACCACATCCACTGATATCCCTTTATCCACCCTGTTTGTTACATATTTAACGAATTCCAGCAAATTTGTCAAACATGACTTCCTCTTCATAAATCCATGCTGACTCTGCCTGACCGAATTATGCTTTTCCAAATGTCCTGCGACTGCTTCTTCAATAATGGACTCCAACATTTCCCAACCACACATGTTAGTCTAACTGGTCTATAGTTTCCTGCTTTTTGTCTGCCTCCTTTTTTAAATAGGGGCGTTACATTTACAGTTTTCCAAATTGCTGGCCCCTCCACAGAATCCATGGAACTTTTGTAAATTACAACTAATGAATCTACTATTCCTGCCGCTACTTCTCTCAAGACCTTAAGATGTAGCACATCAGGTCCAGGGGATTTATCTGCCTTTAGTCCCATTATCTTACTGAATACCACCTCCTTAGTGATTGTGATTGTGTTAAGTCCCACCCCCCCCCCCCCCACTTATAGCCCCTTGACTATCCACTGTTGCGATATTATTTGTGTCTTCTACCATAAAGACCGAAACAAAATATTTGTTCAGAATTTCTGCCATCTCCATGTTCCCCATTAATAATTCCCCGGCCTCATCCTCTATGGGACCAACATTTGCTTTAACCACTCTTTTCCTTTTTATATATCTATAGAAATTCTTGCTACCTTTTAAAAAATATTTCGTGCTAGTTTACTTTCATAGTCTATCTTCCCTTTCTTAATCATTTTTTAGTCATTCTTTTATGACTTTTAAAATCTTCCCAATCTTCTGTCCTCCCACTAGATTTGGCCACTTTGTATGTCCGTGATTTATTCAGATATCATGCTTTATTTCTTTAGTTAGGCATGGATGGCTATCTATTCTTTTACACCATTTTCTCCTCACTGGAATATATTTTTCTTGAGAGTTGTGAAAAATCTCCTTAAATGCACGCCACTGTTCATCAACTATCCTACATTTTAATTTATTTTCCCAGTCCACTTTAGCTAACTCTGCCCTCATACCTTCATAGTCTCCTTTATTTAAGCTTCATATGCTGGGTTGAGATCCAACTTTCTCACCCTCTATCTGAATTTGAAATTCAACCATGCTGTGATCACGCATTCCAAGGAGAGTCGAAGAGGAGGAACAGCAGTGTTGGGAGGCCTATAAAAGGCCCAACAGGCATTGAGCAGCTAGCGGAGAGTCGGGAGGCGGAGCGGGACGTCGAGGAGGCCTACAAATGGCCCAACAGGCATTGAGCAGCCAGCGGGGAGTCGGGCAGGCAGCACGGGATGTTGAGGAGGCCTATAAAAGGCCTAACAGCCGAGGAGCGGGACGTCGAGGAGGCTAGCTGGTGCAGGCTGCAGCAGGGTGAGAAAGCAAAAAGAAGTAGAAAGAAATCGAAGGATGATGTCACAGCCAAGGGAGTAAGTGATTGTCCAGTGATTGGTGAGTATATTTTCTTTTCTTTTCCTTTTATCAGTAGGTAACCTTCATCATTGTTGTTGCCAAATTAAGGTAATCTAAGTGTTAATTAATGGCAGAGAGCTTGGACACGCACCGTGCTCCTCCTGTGCTATGTGGGAAGTCAGGGACGCTCCCAGTGTCCCTGATGACTACATGTGCAGGAAGTGTATCCGGCTGCAGCACCTGACAGACCGTATTGTGGCACTAGAGCTGCGGGTAGATTCACTCTGGACTATCCACGATGCTGAGGATGTCGTAAAAAGCATAGTCAGTGAGTTGGCCACACCGCAGTTAAAGGGTACACAGCCAGATAGGGGATGGGTAACCAACAGGAAGAGCAGTGGAAGGAAACTAGTGCAGGGGTCCCCTGCGGTCATCCCCCTGCAAAACAGATGCACTGCTTTGGGTACTGTTGAGGGGGATGATTCACCAGGGGAGAGCAGCAGCAGCCATGTTCATGGCACCATGGGTAGCTCTGCTGCACAGGAGTGCAGGAAAATGACTGGGAAAGCTATAGTGGTAGGGAATTCTATTTTAAGGGGAATAGATAGACATTTCTGCGGCCACAATCGAGACTCCAGAATGGTATGTTGCCTCCCTGGTGCAAGGGTCAAGGATGTCTTGGAGCAGTTGCAGGAGATTTTGAAGGGGGAGGGTGAACAGCCAGTTATCGCGGTGCATATAGGTACCAACGATATAGGTAAAAAACGGGATGTGATCCTACAAGATGCATTTAAGGAGCTAGGAGCTAAATTAAAAAGTAGGACCTCAAAGGTAGTAATCTCAGTATTGCTACCAGTACCACGTGCTAGTCAGAGTAGGAATCGCAGGATAGCTCAGCTGAATACGTGGCTTGAGGAATGGTGCAGAAGGGAGGGATTCAAATTTCTTGAACATTGGAACCAGCTCTGGGGGAGGTGGGACCAGTACAAACCGGACGGTCTGCACCTGAGCAGGACCAGAACCAATGTCCTAGGGGGAGTGTTTGCTAGTGCTGTTGGGGAGGAGTTAAACTAATATGCCAGGGGGATGGGAACCTATGCAGGGAGATAGAGGGAAGTAGAATGGGGGCAGATGCAAAACGCTATAGAAAGAAGAAAAGTAAAAGTGGAGGGCAGAGAAAACCAAGGCAAAAAGCAAAAAGGGCCACATGACAGCAAAATTCTAAAGGGGCAAAATGTGTTTAAAAGACAAGCCTGAAGGCTCTGTGCCTCAATGTGAGGAGTATTCGTAATAAGTTGGGCGAATTAACTATGCAGATAGCTGTTAACTGATATGATGTAATTGGCATCACGGAGACATGGCTCCAGGGGGACTAAGACTGGGAAATCAACATCCAGGGGTATTCAACATTCAGGAGGAATAGACAGAAAGGAAAAGGAGATGGAGTGGCGTTGCTGGTTAAAGAGGAAATTAACGCTATAGTAAGGAAGGACATCAGCTTGGATGATGTGGAATCTGTATGGGTGAATAGGCATAAAACGCTAGTGGATGTTGTGTACAGACCACCATAAAGTTGTAGTGAAGTTGGGGACAGCATCAAACAAGAAATTAGGGATGCGTGCAACAAAGGTACAGCAGTTCTCATGGGCGACTTTAATCTACATATTGATTGGGCTAACCAAACTGGCAGCAATGCGTGGAGGAGGATTTCCTGGAGAGTCTTAGAGATGGTTTTCTCGACCAATATGTCGAGGAACCAACTAGATGGCTGGCCATCCTAGACTGGGTGATGGGTAATGAGAAAGGACTAATAGCAATCTTATTGTGCGAGGCCCCTTGTGGAAGAGTGACCATAACATAGTAGACTTCTTTATTAAGTTGGAGAGCGACACAGTTAATTCAAAGATGAGAGTCCTGAACTTAAGGAAATATAACTTTGATGGTATGAGATGTGAATTGGCTAGAATAGACTGGCCAACGATACATAAAGGGTTGACGGTAGATAGGCAAAGGCAAATATTTAAAGATCACATGGATGAACTTCAACAATTGTACATCCCTGTCTGGAGTAAAAATAAAATGGGGAAGGTGGCTCAACCGTGGCTAATAAGGGAAATTAAGGATGGTGTTAAAGGCAAGGAAAAGACATATAAATTGGCCCGAAAAAGCAGCAAACCTGAGGACTGTGAGAATGTTATAATTCAGCAGAGGAGGACAAAGGGTTTCATTAGGAAGAGGAAAATAGAATATCAGAGGAAGCTTGCTGAGAACATAAAAACTGACGACAAAAGCTTCTATAGATATGTGAAGAGAAAAAGATTAGTGAAGACAAACGTAGGTCCCTTGCAGTCAGCTTCAGGTGAAGTTATAATGGGGAACAAAGAAATGGTGGACCAGTTGAACAAATACTTTGGCTCTGTCTTCACGAAGGAAGGCACAAATACCCTTTCGGAAATACTAGGGGACCGAGGTTATTGTGAGAAGGAGGAACTGAAGGACCTCCTTGTTAGGTGGGAAATTGTGTTAGGGAAATTGATGGGATTGAAGGCCGATAATCCCCGCGGCCTGATAGTCTACATCCCAGAGTACTTAAGGAAGTGGCCCAAGAAATAATGGATGTATTGGTGCTCATGTTCAAACAATCTATCGATCAGTTCCTAAGGACTGGAGGGTATTTAATGTAACACCACTTTTTAAGAAAGGAGAGAGAGAGAAAACGGGGAATTTTAGACTGGTTAGCCTGAAATCAGTAGTCGGGAAAATGCTGGTATCAATTATTAAAGATGAAATAGCAGCGAATTTTGAAAGGAGTGACAGGATCGGTCCAAGTCAGCATGGATTTATGAAAGGGAAATCATGCTTGAAAAATCTTCTAGAATTTTTTGAGGATGTAACTGATTGGACAAGGGAGAACCAGTGATGGTGTCTATTTGGACTTTCAAAAGGCTTTTGACAAGGTCCCACACAAGAGATTGGTGTGCAAAAGTAAAGCACATGGTATTGGGGTAATGTACTGATGTGGTTCGAGAACTGGTTGGCAGACAGGAAGCAGAGAGTAGGGATAAACGGGTCCTTTTCAGAATGGCAGGTAGTGACTATTGGTGTGCCGAAGGGCTCAGTGCTGGCACCCCAGTTATTTACAATATACATGAATAATTTCGAAGAAGGAATAGAGTGCAATATCTCCAAGTTTGCAGATGACACTAAGCTGGATACGGTGTGATCTGTGAGGAGGATGCTAAGAGGCTGCAGGGTGACTTGGGCAGGTCAGGTGAGTGGGCAAACGCATGGTAGATGCAGTATAATGTGGATACATGTGAGGTTATCCACTTTATGGCAAAAACACGAAGGCAGAATATTATCTGAATGGCAGCAGATTAGGAAAAGGGGAGGTGCAATGAGACCTGCGTGTCATGGTACATCAGTCATTGAAATTTGCCATGCAGGTACAGCAGGCATTGAAGAAGGCAAATGGTATGTTGGCCTTCATAATTCGGGGATTTGAGTATAGTAGCAGGAAGGTCTTACTGTAGTTGTACAGGGCCTTAGTGAGGCCTCACCTGGAATATAGTGTTCAGTTTTGGTCTCCTAATCTGAGGAAGGATGTTCTTGCTATTGAGGGAGTGCAGCGAAGTTTCACCAAACTGATTCCCGGGATGGCAGGTCTGACATATGAGGAGAGACTGGATCGACTGGGCCTGTATTCACTGGAGTTTAGAAGGATGAGAGGGGATCTCATAGAAACATATAAAATTCTGACGGGACTGGACAGGTTAGATGCAGGAAGAATGTTCCCGATGTTGGGGAAGTCCAGAACCAGGGGACATAGTCGAAGGATAAGGGGTAAGCCATTTAGGACTGAGATGAGGAGAAACTTCTTCACTCAGAGAGTTGTTAACCTGTGGAATTCCCTAGTGGAGGGAGTTGTTGATGCCAGTTCATTGGATATTTTCAAGGGGGAGTTAGATATGGCCCTTAAGGCTAAAGGGATCAAGGGGTATGGAGAGAAAGCAGGAAAGGGATACTGAAGTGAATGATCAGCCATGATCTTATTGAATGGTGGTGCAGGCTCGAAGGGCCGAATGGCCTACTCCTGCACCTATTTTCTATGTTTCTATGTTTACTTGAGGATTGTTTATTAATCCTGTCGAATTACACAAGACCAGATCCAAAATAGCCTGCCCCTTGGTTGGTTCCGTTACATACTGCTCAAGGCACCCATCCCTTATGCACTCTATTAACTCTTCCTCAAGAATACCCGGATCAATTTGATTTATCCAATCAATATGGAGATTAACATCTCCCATGATTATTGCTGTTTCCCTTTTACAAACCCCCACTATTTCCTGTTTTGTAGTCCGACCAATAGAGCTGCTACTGTTAGGGTGCCTATAAGAAACTGGAATGCAATTTCTAACTTACTGTTTCTAATGGACAATATGGAACTGCTAAAAGAGGATCAGTAAATGTCACCATTCCTGATCATATCAACAATAGGAGTGGAAATAGAACAGATCATCATGTAGAAGCAGTAATTGATATTGGCGAGATCACTAGTATAATTTTTTTTGTAACAAAGAAGAGCAGCAGGAGGATGGGGAGAATTACCTGAATAGGGATTAGCAATATATATTTCCTACTGTATAAATATGGAAATTGAGGAACCCAAACACGTTGCCTTGCGATGAGACAGATTGATATTATGATGCATTGTTCGATTGGTGCTATTCTGGAACAATCGCTTACAGCTCTGAAAATAAAACAAAATATTTGGGCGCCTTTGTAACTTACGGATGTAAACATGGAATAACATATAGAGGAATAGAATGGAATGGTTTGACTTTATGCAGTACTTTCATATCAACATGTCCCAACATGCTTCACGTTCAATACCTTGTATTTGAACTGCGGTCACTGTACTCCTGTAGCGAACACACACCGAAGTTAGCAAAATCCGAACACTGCTGTTTCAAGTGTTAGCCTCGAAAAAGCAAGGCCGATAGTGCAATACTCCTTCAGTATTGCATTGAGACATCAAATTACTTACATGTCTTGGGAGTTAAATCTGAACTTTATCTGCTATCTGAGAAGTGAGAACGTTACTGCTTAGCTATGGCTTGTTTTAATCTAATTTTTGGATAACTTCATGACAAAATTCTTGGGTTGCATTTGCACGAACCATTCAATAATTTTCCGCTTTCGTCCCTATTTTTCTTTCTCTTTATCCTTCCCTGATCGTGCCCTCCGATCTTCATGCCTACTTTCATCTCTCCACTTTCGGATACTCTGCCCTCCCAAAGCCAGACCCCAATCCGTCATTGTTCTTCGACCTTCCGACTCTCCTGCTGCCGTCTCAGGCTTGACTCCCTCCTAATTAAGGCTACAGCTTCCCTTTATGCCTCACTTGGTGTCATCCAAAGTGCCCATCGAGGCACTCGTCGCTGCGACCCCAATTGTTCCATCCTACTCTCTCGCCAACCGTTCCACCCAGCGCAGCCATTGGGGGCTGATCTTGCCTATCCCCTACCCGTCTAACTCACCCTCTCCCCAGCTCTAACCCTGTGGATGCTGGAAGTGGGCCAGCCTTCAACGATATCTCCGCATATCCCTTCAGAATGTCCATTCATTTGTGAACAAGGCCCTTTTCATCCATGAGCTTATCGTGGATGATTGCATCAACATAATGGCCCTGACGGGAACTTGGTGGAAGGGAAATGGTGCCTTATCCTTAAATGATGCTTCCCATCTGGCTATACTTTTCACCATTTGCCCCGCTCACACCACCTTGGTGGCGATGTGGCTAACAGCAAATCACACCTTGGTGAGTCCCCCTAATCCTTCTGCACTTTCTCGTCCTTTCATCATCTCACCTTATTCCACCCCGCTTACCACTCATTTAAAATTCTCATTCTCTACCGCCCACCGAAGTACCATAAAAATGTTACTACCGTTATTTCTTCACTACTCCCTCAGCCTCTGCACCAAACGACTGATCATCCTCGGTGATTTCAAACTCCATCTCAGTTCATCATGCTCTCTCTCCTCTGAGTGCATTAGTCTCCTAACCCCCTTTTTATCTCTGCCTCCATGTAAACTCCCCAATACATATTCATGGCCAACCCCTCGAACTTGCCATGTCACGTGGTCACACTATGCCCATCTTGTCAATCCCAGACAAGGCCTCTCTGACCACTTTCACATATTCTCTCCCCACAACCCTTCCAGAGCCCCCCCTACCCCGCCTCCCCAATGCTAACTTCTTTTGTGTCCTCCCCTGGAAAAAACTCGCTCCCGATTCTCTTCCAACTGCTCTTATGAACTTAGAACTGTCGAGCCTTTGGCCCTCCATTCACCATTATTTTCTGCAGCTACCGATCTGCTCAATCACACCCTCACCACAATCTGTGATGCTCTATTTGCTTTTAAAACAATTACTTTCTCTCAACCTGGCCGTTCCCCCTGGTACAGCAATGATCTTCAGTCCTTTAAGTCCAAGGGGTGAAAACTTGAACAAATATGGCGGATAATTGGCTTAGCCATTCACCACTAGACATGGCTGGACCACAGAAAGCATTGTCGGTTCCTGCTTCTGGCTGCTGAAATTACTCATTATTCCAAAATCATTCTGGAATGCAAAGATAAACCCCAGCTTCTATTCTATACTGCTAACCGTCTTCTTAAACCCCTGTCCCCTGTCTCCACCCTCAGCTCACACAATGTGTGAGGAGCTCATCGACCTTTGTCATTAAGATTGAGGCCATCTGTTCAGCCACCTCTGCCTCTTTGGCCTCTTCACTTCCTTTCCCTAGCCCACCGGGCCAAACCTCAGCTAAGGCTCTCCCCTGCCCTGACCTCACATCTTTCCCTAGTTTCTTTCTGATCTCCCCTCAGTTCCTCTGTGAGCTCATCGTGTCCCTAAGACACACGTCCTGCTCCCTTGAACCTATTCCACCAAATTGCTTACCAGCCAACAACCATTTCTGGCTCCCATGTCAGTACACGTTGTTAACGGTTCTTTCACTTCATTTACTGCACCCCTCTCTCTCAAATTTGCTGTCATCACACCGTCTCTTTAAAAATCAACGCTCGACTCTTCCGTCCTTGGAAACTACCCACCCATCTCCAACATCCTTTTCCTCTCCAAACTCATCGAATGTGCTATCAGGTCCCAAATCCGTGCCTATCTTTCCCATAACTCCATGTTTGAATCCTTCCAGTCCGGTTTCTATGCCTGCCACAGTAACGAAACAGCTCTCCTCAAATTCACAAATTAAATCCTTTGTGACTGTGACAAAGGCAAACTATCCCTTCTCAGCCTTTTTTGAATTCTGCAGCCTGTGACCCGATCGACTACTCTATCCTTCTCCAACACCTCTCCACCATTGTCCAGCTAGGTGGGACTGCACTCGACTGGTTCCATTCTTATCTATCTAATCGTAGCCAGACAATCAGCTGCAATGGCTTCTCTTCTCGTTCCCTCTCGTGACCTTAAGGATCCATCCTTGGACCACTCCAATTTCTCATCTACATGTTGGCCCATGGCTTCATTATCCGACAATACAGTGTCAGTTTCCACATGCACACTGATGACACCCAGCTCTACCTCACTACCACTTCTCTCAATCCCTCCACGGTCTCTGAGTTATCATACTGCTTATCCGACATCCAGTTCTGGATGAGCAGAAACGTTGTCAGATTGAATATTGGAGGATCAAAGCCATTTTTTCGGTCCCTGCCATGAAATCCGTTCCCTAACCACTGACTCCATCCCTCTCCCCAACTTTCGTCTGAGGCGGAACCACACTGTTCGCAACCTTGGTTTCATATTTGATGCGGAAATTAACTTTTGACTACAAACCCGCAACATAACCAAGACCGCCTATTTCCACTTCATAAACATCGTCCGTCTGCATCCTTTCCTCAGCTCATTCGCTGCTGAAGCCCTCATTCATACCTTTTTACCTCTAGACTTGACTCTCCCAATGCACTCCTCGCTGGCCTCTCACATTTTTTGAGGATGTAACTAGCAGAGTGGACAAGGGAGAACCAGTGGATGTGGTATATTTGGACTTTCAGAAGGCTTTTGACAAGGTCCCGCACAAGAGATTGTTGTGGAAAATCAAAGCACATGATATTGGGGATAATATACTGACGTGGATAGGGAACTGGTTGGCAGACAGGAAGCAGAGAGTCGGGATAAACGGGTCCTTTTCAGAATGGCAGGCAGTGACTAGTGGAGTGCCGCAAGGCTCAGTGCTGGGACCTCAGCTCTTTATAATATACATTAACGATTTGGATGAAGGAATAGAGTGTAATATCTCCAAGTTTGCAGATGACACTAAACTGGGTGGCGGAGTGAGCTGTGAGGAGGACACTAAGTGGCTGCAAGGTGAATTGGACAGGTTAGTGAGTGGGCAAATGCACGGCAGATGCAGTATAATGTGGATGAATGTGAGGTTATCCATTTTGGGTGCAAAAACATGAAGGCAGACTAGGAAAAGGGGAGGTGCAACGAGAAGTGGGTGTCATGGTTCATCAGTCACTGAAAGTGGGCACGCAGGTACAGCAGGTGGTAAAGAAGGCAAATGGTATGTTGGCCTTGATAGCTAGGGGATTTGAATATAGAAGCAGGGAGGTCTTACTGCAGTTGTACAGGGCCTTAGTGAGGCCTCACCTGGAATATTGTGTTCAGTTTTGGTCTCCAAGTCTGAGGAAGGATGTTCTTGCTATTGTGGGAGCGCAGCGAAGGTTCACCAGACTGATTCCAGGGCTGTCATATGAGGAGAGACTGGATCAACTGGGCCTTTATTCACTGGAGTTTAGAAGGATGAGAGGGAATCTTATAGAAACATATAAGATTCTGACGGGACTGGACAGGTTAGATGCGGGAAGAATGTTCCCGATGTTGGCGAAGTCCAGAACCAGGGGACAAAGTCTTAGGATAAGGGGTAGGCCATTTAGGACTGAGATGAGGATAAACTTATTCACTTAGAGAGTTGTTAACTGTGGAATTCCCTGCCGCAGGGAGTTGTTGATGCTAGTTCACTGGATATATTCAAGATGGAGTTAGATATGGCTCTTACGATTAAGGGGATCAAGGGGTATGGAGATAAAGCAGGAAAGGCCTACTGAAAGTATGTTCAGCCATGATCTTATTGAATGGCGGTGCAGGCTCGAAGGGCCGAATAACCTACTCCTGCACCTATTTTTCAATGTTTTTATTCTACCCGAGGTAAACTTGAGGTGATCTAAATGTCGACTGTCTGTGTCCTAACTCTCATCAAGTCCCACTAACCCATCACCCCTATGCTCGCTGACCTATGTTGGCTGCCGGTTAAGCAACACCTAGATTTCAAAATTCTCATCCTTGTTTCCAAATCTCTCCATAGCCTCACCCATCCCGAGCTCTATAACCTCCTTCATCGTACAACCCTTCCTCCTCGGCCCCTCCCCCACCCCCCGAGATATCTGCACTCCTCGATTTCGGTCCTCTTGAGCATCCCTGAGTATAATCGCACAACCATTGGTAGCCGTGGCTTTTGTTGTTTCGGCCCTAAGCTATGAAATTCCCTCTTCGCCTCTCTACCTCTCTTTCCTCCTTCAAGACACTCCTTAAAACATAACTCTTTGATGAAGCTTTTGGTCACCTGCCCTAATTTCTCCTTACGTAGCTCGGTATCAAAGTTTTAGTCGCATAATACACCTATGAAGCGCCCTGGGAGGTATCCCTAAGTTAAAGGCTCTATATAAATACAAGTTGTTGTTGATATGCATCCTGCAGGCCGATTTTTCAAACCATAGTGTACACACAGGAAATATGTCTGATATCTCCATAAGAAGATCAGACCAATGCGGTTAGATTTTTTTTCTCTTGCCCAGGCTTTAAACATGTCCTGGGATAAGTTCAGCAAGGAAATGTTTTGAGCAGGATCTCGCTCTTTACTGAGCCCTCTCAATTTTCCTTTCATTCATTGCAACATTTTCCTATCCGAGTAATTACCTTTAACCTCTATTCTCCATTTTCTGTTTCATAGCCAGCTTGCTATCCAATCTGTTACTTGTCCCCTGACTCAACATGTTGTGATCTTTGTAATGGGTCCACTATGAGTTACCTTATAGATAGCTTTTTGGAAATACACGTACATTACTTCTATGATATTACCCTTATCTACACTTTGTTACGTCTTCAAAGGATTTAATACATTTGTTCATGCATGAACTTTGCTTATGGAATCCGTAATGACTACTCTTTATTATATTTTCAATTTCGAGATGTTTATCTATTAAATGTTTGACGGAGGATACTTTTCCTATTAAGGACATTAAGTTAATTGGTCATTGGTTCCTTGGATTTGTTCTTGCTTCCTTTTTGTATATGTGAATTACATTAGCTGTCCGTCAGTGCTTTCGCACTATTACCTTTTCTAATGATTTTTAAAATATATAAATTTCCTCTGTAATTTCTTCCCCAACTTCTTTTAATATCTGAGGATGAAATTAAGCTGTACAAAATGTTTTATCCTCTCTGAGTTTGATTAATTTACAAATTATCTCCCTATTTGAATGTTTCTGAAATTAGTCTATGTTGGTTAGGCGAATGATAGCAAAACCTTCACTCGTGAATTGCCCTACTCTCTTGAAGTGATCCCTCTTTATCTGATTATTGATTTTAATGCATTATCCACTCTCTTTCCGTGTTCTGTTTTTGCCATTATAGTTTTTCTCACCCTTGTACTATACTCTCTATTAGTTTTTATGATTATTGGCACTAACTTTAAAATATGAGCCGCTTCTTAAACTTTAATTAATCGTCGACCCATCTATGTGTGCACATAAATATGTGCTTTGATGCACCCTCTTTTCGTTTCATAGGAATATATTATGTTAGCACTATATCCATTCCATATTTGAAGGTATCTGACTGTTGCTATTTAACCATACTTTGAACTCTTCCTGTCCAGTTAGTTTTGGCCAGATTCTCGTTTCTCTTGCTATACAGTGCATCTTTACAATAAAGCACCATTATATTTGGCTCATCGTCAAGGTTTTAATTTCTTATATTCAACCAAACTATGGTTTTGATTGTTCGAATAAAAACAAATTCATATCCAGGAAGCAATAAGCCAACCATTCTAATAAGATGCATACTGCCTTGAAATAACAGTCGAAAGCATTCTTCGGGTTGAGGTCGTGTTTTTCATGAACACTGCCAATACAACCCACTTGTTTCTTGTGATAGCCCTCATAAGGACATGTAACCGGTACATTGATTTCACAGTCCTCTCCAAACTCTTGCCAAGTCTCCGTCATTGTTGCTTTATTGTATTCCACACAGTTCTTAGTGCGTCTAAATCTCCAGTGTCCAGTGCATTCACATCAATTACTTGGAAACTTCCTTTTTCCTGTTATGTCTCATTAATATTTTTATGCCTTGCTCGTGTGGAACCGTTTTATTACATAAACTTGTAGTCCGTTTTATTGTCTTTTTTTCGCGTTTTCTCAATTTCAAGAAAGTCCTTTGCTGCCATTCTAATAGTTTTATTAATGCTGCACTCATTCTCTAGTCTCAAAATTAAACTTCCCACTCCCATCACATTAGTTTCAATCCTTCTTAGCTGCTTCAATCACCTTATGAGGGAAAAGATTTCAATTCAGGCTAAGGCTGATCGTTCCGTTTAATCCTCCAGAAATCGCTCCCGTGTCCCAATAAATAGGAGTAGACTTTCAGCTGCAGTGCCAAAAGTGAAATTAATGGTCTTTCAATTAGGAAGTGATGATCTGGAACGTCAGTGTTACACAGCCACCACAACAAAAATCGACCCCAATAATCTTAATTGTGGAACATTTGGTACTATATATCATTGTATATATCATTGTTTACGCAACACACGCAATTTGAATCTGTTTCAATATTCTCCCTCATTCCCATGTGATTGTTCATACGTCATAACCAGGAATAAGCCTTAGTTTATGTAATTTGACTGCCTTAGAACAGCATGCTATGGAGTCATTGTCCGAAAAAGAAATGTTCATTCCACGCCCAAAATGTAACTGAGAAAGAAAGAAGTAGAACTACAACTTCACAATATCTTAGTGAAATAAATCAACTCTATTTTCTTTTGTTGTATAGATTGCAAAGGTGGTACACCATCTGGTAGGAGAGAAGATGTGCTGCTGATATATATTTCATCTTTCTCGGTCAATTGTTCCATGTTGGAAACTGTTTGTTTCATGCACTCAAGAACCTCAATCATCCACAAGTGTTGAACCGCTGCAAAAATACTTTAAGCAATTCTTGCAATTCGCTGATGTAAATCAAGTTATCAATTATAATTTATGCTATGGCATATTTTTGGAATGCTCATGCACCTATTGTTATGCATAAGCAAATATTTACAGTGGACATCGTGCCAAGTACATACTCCCAGTCGTATAATGTTGTCAAAAATAGTAGTAAGCCTGAGGATTGGGAAGTTTTCGGAGTGAAGCAAAGGGTGACCAATATATTGATAAAGAGAGAACAAATAGAATATGAGAGTAAACTAACAAGTGGCATACTAACAGATTATAAAAGCTTTTCATCAAACCTACTGGGTGACACTGTTGCTGTTTGGTGAACTGATCTCTACCTTGCAGAGGCTGATCGCCAACTCTCTGACACCTCCTCCTACCTCCCCCTGGACCATCACCCCACTACGGAACATCAAGCCACATTTCCCAGACCGTCACTGACCTCATCTCCTCTGGAGATCTTCCCTCCACAACCACCAACCTCATAGTTACCCAACCACGCACAGCACACTTCTACCTCCTTTCCAAGACCCACAAACAGGACTGCCCTGGTAGACTCATCATTTCAGTGTGTTCTTGCCCTATATTTCTTCCTATCTCGACGCTATTTTTTCTCCCCTTGTCCACTCTCTTCCCACCTACATCCCCGACTTCTCCGACACCATCCATCACTTTAACAGTTTCCAGTTTCCCAGCCCCAACCGTCGCTTTTTCATCATGGATGTCCAATCCCTCTACACCTCCATCCCCCACCAGCATGGACTGAGGGCACTCCGCTTCTTCCTCGAGCAGAGGCCCAAGTCCCCATCAACCATCACCCTCCTCTACCTGGCTGAAGTTGTTCTCACATTGAACAACTTCTCCTTTAAATTCACTTACTTCCTCCAAATTAAAGGTGTTGCTATGGGAACCAACATGGTTCCTAGCTATACCTGACTTTTCCTGGCTATGTGCAACATTCTTTGTTCCAGTCCTACTCGGGTCCCCTCCCTCACCTCTTTTTCGACTATATTGATGACTGTATTGGTGCCGTTTCCTGCTCTCGCCCTGAATTTTGAAAAGGTAATTCACTTTTCTCCAATTTCCACCCTTCCCTCACTTTCACATTGTACGTCTCCGACTCTTCCCTTCCCTTCCTCGACACGCCATCTCCATCTCTGGTGATAGGCTTTCGACCAGTATCGACTATAAGCCCGCTGACTCCCACACCTACCTGGACTAGACTTCCTCCCACCCCGCATCCTGTAAGGAGTTCATTGCATTCTCCCAGTTTCTCCGTCTCCATCGCATCTGCTCTAACGACGCCACCTTTCACATTATTGCCTCTGACATGTCTTCCGTTTTCCTGAACAGAGGATTCCCCTCCGCCGTGGTTAACGTGGCCCTCAAACATGCCTGTTCTATTTCCCGCAGCTCTGCTCTCACCCCTTCCCTTTCCTCTTGGAACCATGGCAGGGTTCCCCTTGTACTCATCTTTTACCCCACCAGCCTCCATGTTCAACGGATCACACTGCGCCACCTCCAGCGTGATCCCACCACCAATCACATCTTCTGCTCCATTCCCCTCTCAGCATTCCGAAGGGACCGTTTCCTCCGCAACACCCTGGTCAATTCTGCAATCATCCCCAGCACCCGCTCCGCTTCTCATAGCACCTTTCTGTGACAGAGCAGGAGATGCAATACCTGCCCTTTGACCTCCTCCCTTCCCGCTATCCAGGTCCCCAAGTACTCCTTCCAGGTGAAACTGCTTCTTTCAATTTAGTACATTGCTTCCGCTGCTCACGATGTGGTGTGCTCTACACTGGGGAGACCAAGCGTAGATTTGGTTATCGCTTTGAGGAACACGTTCATTCTATCCACAATTGTGACACTGAGCTTCCAGTCTCGTGTCATTTGAATTCTCCACTGCATTCCCACTCTGACCTCTCTGTCCTCGGTCTCCTAAACTCGAGGAACAGCACCTCATCTTTCAGTTAGGCACTTTGCAGTCTTCTGGACTCGACGTCGAGTTCAAAAATTTCAGTGCGTAAACACTGCCAATCTTTGGCTCCTTTCCCCCCCACCCCCCACCACCCTCAGAGCCTGTTTCCTTCTTTCTTTTTTTCTCCTTGTCTCTAATGGCAGTTGATCTTCATCCCAGTTTCTCATTCTCACACCCTATCTCGACTAATTTTTTTCTAACTCCTGGCATTACCATTTGAATTTGGGGCCATCATCCCTTTTGTCTCTCTAATCTCCCTGTCTTCCACCCTATCACAGACCTTCCCTTTTGTTATTTCTTCACCTGCCCCTTTCAATGCTCGTTCAGAATCTGTTCTTTTCGAACACTCTCCTGTTCTGCCGAAGGGTCATCGACCCAAAACTTTAAATCTGCTTCCTCGCCACAGATGCTACCTGACCGGCTGAGATTTCCAGCATTTTCTGATTTATTCCAGTTTCCAGCGTCGTCAGTATTTTGCTTTTATAAAATCTTCTATAGGTGTGTAGAATGGAGGAAATTAGCAAAAGTAAACGTGGGTCCCTTAGATACACAACTCATTAAAAGCGAAATAAAGAGTGGGAAATATCTATGGGATTAAGAGAGAGAATAAAGAGTTAAAGTGATAGAAAGAAAAAGTTAGAAAATGTGTTTTTTCAAAAATCTCCAACAATAATCAAAACCTGAAGGAATTACCCTCCACATTATTAAACCGTAAATGCCAGTGCCACAGAGTTTGTTTGGCAATAATTAAAACATTACACAGATAAAACTTTACTTACACTGGAATGGTCAAGCCCCAACTTTTCCTGGCGCATGTCGTGGATATCTATCACATAAGTATCACACCTTCACACTGTTCCATGTATTTCAATGACGTGTTTCTCGGCGAGATACTGGTATAGCGATGCTTCTGGAGGAGCAGGCGAAATCGGACAGCAGTATCCTGATATCAGCGTCAATCTATATTTGAAATGATTGCAGTTGAGATGTTAGGAGTTAAACCTGACGGTTGCAAAAAATAAGCTGCTGAAATCTCCAAGTATACTAAGTAATGCAAACGCAAGTTAAAATGCCTAGAATTTCTAAAAAAATATAAGTTGCTGCATGCAGTTGGTTTTGCAATTCACAGGAAAATATTCCTCTACTATTATTTGAGGAGGGCAGCGTCAACATTTTACAGTAAATTTATGTTTCTGATAACAAAGTACGTTAATATTGCCACACTAAGCTGCACTGCATTTTCATTTCATCAGACCATGACCTGTACTCGTGATCACCAGCGGGAAATCAAATGATTCCATGAACATTCACTCTTATTCTGAGCTCACAATGGATCTTGTTGATTGGATCAAATTGCTCTAAGCTGATAATCTTCTTAGAAACATTTATCTTTTGCAATAGAATAGAAAAGAATACATAATCTCTTAGTTTAGAGGGTTGGAGCACATAGGTCCAGAATTTGTGGTTGAGTTGACAATGAAACTGTCGGCACTCACTGTCATTACTGTGCAATGTCTGGGCTCCGCACATGCGCAATTAAATGCGAAAATCCTGATGTTACTGTCAGTGATACCATACTCCTACACACGGTGCACTGGTGCAGCCTTTGCAGGCGCACCAAAACAGAATTAGTGAAGTAACGCGAACTTCAACTGTTTACGCACTATTCTCGCTGTGAGAATCAATAAAAATGTTCAGCCTTGTTTAATCAGGTGTAACTAAGTCTTTCATTACGTACTAAGTCATAATTACTGTTGAACAATGCTTCTCACCCTGAAAGCTAATTTTACGTCTGAAATCTCATTAATTTAGTGGAACATTTGAAAATTGTTTGATGCTAAAATAATGAAATGTCATTATGAATGTTACTTATTGAAAGTTTGTTTATGATATTTCATGGTCTACTTCAATCCCATGTGTATGTCCCAGCTTTCATTTTGCTTTCTGCACTATGATTAAAATGTTAATTAGACTCACTGCTTTTTAATTCCTGTTCTGCTGTCTGGGAGAATTCATGAATTTGATCGGCTGGTTAGCTTGCCTGCTTCTGTCACTGTTGGTAGATGTCACAGATGGCACCAAATTCAAAGTCAGGTCGGAATAGAGGGACCCCACACTTAGGAGCCCACTGCATTCTTGTGGGCAACATTTTTTGAGATCAGGAGTGAGTGCCGTCCTTCTCAAAATACTTGCAAATGAAATAGACAGACTAAGTGAGCGGGCAAAAACTTGGCAGATGGAGTACAATGTTGGAAAATCTGAAGTTATGCACTTTGGCAGAAAAAAAATTAAAAGCAAGTTATTATTTAAACGGAGAAAAATTGCAAAGTGCTGCAGTACAGCGGGACCTTTGGGTCCTGGTGTATGAAACACAAAAGTTAGGATGCAAGTACAGCAAGTGATCAGGAACGCCAATGGAACATTGGCCTTTTTTGCAAATTCAATGGGGTATAAAAGCAGTGAACTCTTGCTATGTTTATACAGAGTATTGGCGAGGCCACATCTAGAATACTGCGTACAGTTTTGGTTTCCATATTTAAGAAAGTATATACTTGCATTGGACACAATTCAGAGAAGCTTCACGAGGTTGATTTCGGCGAAGAGGGGGGTTGACTTATGAAGAAAGGTTGAATCGGTTGGGCCTCTACTCATTGGAATTCAGAAGAATGAGAGGTGATCTTATCGAAACATATAAGATTATGAGGATGCTTTATGAGGTGGATGCAGTGAGGATGTTTCCACTGATAGGAGAGACTAGAACTAGGGGGCATATTCTTAGAATAAGGGGCTGCCCTTTTAAAACTGAGATAAGGTGGAATTTATTTTCTCAGAGGGTTGTAAATCTGTGGAATTCGCTACCTTAGCTGTGGAAGCTGGGTCATTGAATAAATTTAAGATAGAGATAGACAGTTTCTTAACGTATAATGGAATAAGGGGTTATGGGGAGCGGGTAGGGAAGTGGACCCGAGTCCATGGTCGGATCAGCCATGATCGTATTAAATGGTGAAGCAGGCTCAAGGGGCCATGTGGCCTACTCCTGCTCCTGTTTCTTATGTTCTTATGTTCTTATGTAGGATACCAGCACCTAATCTGCTCTTGTAGCCATGGTATTTATGTGGGTGGTCCATATGTTTCTGTAAATTGTGACTCCCACGATGTTGATGGTGAGGGATTCGACAATGGTATTGACATTGAATGTCAAGGAGAGATTGAAATTCTTTGACATTGACATTGCTTCCAGGAGATAAGTGCCTTTACACCTAACTACTGGATCCGGGGTAACTATCTCACTCAATATTTGTGTTTCTCAGATAGGTGACATCTTGCCCTCCCACAAAATACTGCAGATGCTGGAATATGGAATTCAGAACAGAAAATGTTAGAAATCTCAGCGGGTCAGGCAGCATCTATGGAGTGAAAGAGAATTATGATTTCGGGTCGATGACCTTTCGTCAGAACTGACAAATGTTCAAATTGAACAGATTCCTCAGGTGCAATGAAAGGGGTAGGGGAGGAAATAACAAAAGGGAAGGTCTGCGATTGGGTGGAAGACGGAGAGATTTGCGAGACAGAAGGAATGATTGGCCTACTCGAGATGGTAATAGCAGAAGTTAGAGAAAGATTCGTTTAGATAGGGTGTGGATGGCACGATAATTATCAGTTGCCATGGGAAAAAGAGAGAGAAAAAATCCATGAGAGCAAAATATGGTCAGAGGTTAAGGTCTGAAATTGTTGACCTCGATGGTGAGCCCAGAAGGCTGTAAGGAGCCTAAACAGAAGATAAGGTGCTATACCTCGAGCTTGCATTCAGCTTCATTGGAACAGTGCAGGAGTTCGAGGATGGAGATATCAGAGTGGGAGTGGAGTGGAGAATTAAAGTGACAGGCGACTGGAATTTCAAGGTCACACTTACAGACTGAATGGAGGTGTGCCACAAAGCGGCCAGCCGATCTGTGTTTGGTCTCCTCAATGTGGAGGAGGCCACATCGTGAGCAGTGAATACAGTATACTGTCTCGCTGTGTTCCTTTCTCTCTCTAGCTCTCTCATAAAAATTGTATCGCCATGATGAATAAAACAAAAATATACACGTCGTAGTTTCAGAATATTTAAACTTGTTGAAATTCTGCTTTACCCTTTCAGATATCGCCAAACTGAGAGCCAGTTTAAAAGCAGCAGGTATGAAAAACTACAAAAATATTTTCTACCATTTCATTTTTGAAATAATACAATGTCCCCTTTCAATAGAGTTCACCAACAGTTTTTTTTTAACTCATTCGTATTGGCTGTAACATTTTGTGGGTGAGATTTCTCCATGAACACTATGTTGGTGTATTATACCTGTCGTAATATTCAGTGTATACAAATTAATTATGTGGTATACTGGGTCAAGGAAATATCTGTGTGATATTGGCCCTGAAATTCTGTCAGAGGCTTCTTTCGGACAAACGCCTTTGACCGTAGAATTTTTACCAAATTATCTGGTGGTTCTGGAGATGCCTGCGATTCCAGTGGGGATGCCTTCATTTCCCGGGCTCCAAAATGCGCTCCCGTCCTCGAGGTTTTGAAGCAGAAGGTGCAGTCACATCTGACTGCACAACCAATCACGTAAAGTATTTCACAGCATTCTCATTAGCAGCAATGAGAACTCCGTATCTCTGAGTTTTCATTGCTATTAATGAGAAAAAGAATAAATTAAACACCACAATAACAAATAAAAAACACACCTCACATAATTTAAATTAATTGAAATTAAAGTTAATATATGTCTTAGAAAAAAAAGTATTTTCCCGATTTTTAAAAAGGTTTTGTAATTAGGGTTAAAAATAAACTTAACTTAGTGAACAGGGTTTGTAACATAAACAATTATGTTTAAATTTTATTGTTATATATTTTTATTATATTTTAAAACCCTTACACTCGTAAATGTAGGCTATGCGCCTGCTTTTATCAGGTGCAAGAGTTTTCAGGACATTTGCTGAACAAGAGATGGGTAAATTCCGCATCTTGCCCATGCAAATATATGGCTGTGGGGCTACGGACGATCTGTCAAGCTAGAGCTTTACTGATCAGAAAAGCGGGAGGCCGGGATTTCTACCCCAATGTCATATTATTGCTTAATACGTTAACATAAAATTACTTTCCATTTTGTTCTAAGAATGGCTTTAACCAATTTGTTCGGAATCGAAATATGCTTTGAAAAATGGGGTAGCTCAATTTGATACAACACACTTAAAGCACCGTGTAACACATGCTGCTTTCGACTGTATGTATATGTAGCTTGATGTGTCTTTTGACCTTCAATATTGACCATCGTGATATTTTGGTGCATTTCCCCTCAACAGAGGAGAGCGCTGCAGAGAAGGACAAAGGTAAATGGTTATTGAGTACATTGTTTTAAACCTTAATGGTTTAATATATTCTCAAATGTTTCTAATTAGTTTGCACATTTCCATGAAATGGAATCGGTAACAGTTGCAAACTAATTCGTAATGTTCTGTAAAACTGTGCCTATGTTTTAGATGGATATTTAGATGTGACCATTTAAGCGAAAATACTCTTGTGATTTAAAAGAACAGAAGCTGCGAAAAATACATGTAAAGTAAATTGACGTCTCACTCGTTTTAATAGTACAAGTGCAACTTTGGCAGAACCGGAAGAAATAGTGCAAAACATTAGATTATTGTAAATTTAGGTGAGCTTTGCCCCAAGCCATTTGCGTTCAATTTTTCTGCTATATTTTACCCGGATTCATGATTTAATTGGCCCGAAACAAGTCTAGCCCATAAAACTGGACAAGTTCCCCGGTATAAATTGCATGATTGCACCCATTGAGCTGGTTTGAAAATGCTCTTCAAATTGTGGTCATTTTCTTGGATGCACAGGCAATAGTAAGAACGTTTTAGAAAGTTGTTCTTTAATTTACTAAGAAATTGACAAATGCCCAGCAAGGAACAAATTAAATAATTCAGTATAGCTTTTAACCTGATTTTCAGTTATTTTAAATCAGGGATACACGAACAGGGGAAGAGATAGCCTTACCGATTAAATATGCTATTGCAACATTCGTAAGAGTGATATGGGTAAGGGAAACAATCAGACTGTATGGTGAGAATTGGGGAATAAAGGAGAACTTAAAACTGCAATGGGAGTTATCAACAGACCTCCTGATTAGAGTGACAAAGTCGCAGAATGCTTTCATTTAGTGATTAGAGAGATTGGTAGCTAAATCAAAGTTGTTTTCATGGCAGACTATGATTTTCATGTATCATGGGCAAAGCATCATAGCTCAAGTCAGAAAGATAGTGAATTTCTTGAATGCATTCAGCAGACACGGGAACGTCCACTCTCCAGATATTCCGAAGAGTGGCCAGGAGGCGGCCCCTGTTTACTAGCGCCCTTTCCAGTGCGCAAAGTCGGCGCGCTTCAGGTCAATGTGCCAAAAAAAGGGGTTGGGCAATGTTGAGCCCAAAATCTCATTAGATAAAGTTCCCCTTACTGTTAGATTATTAATTACGTCGGGATCATTACACATTACTAATTCGAGTAAGGATTGTATAAGCTTCAAAATAAAATACAGTCAGGTAAAATTAAAGCTTGTTTAATTAAAGCAAGTTATTAACCTGATTTGGAGATTGGTTTGGCCGTAGCAAATGGAGAGTAGGGGTAATGTATATGTACTCGGAAGGATAGGAGTTGAACATGCTGTACCACGAGTAGCTGTACCACGAATAGGGCCAGAACTATTCACTATATTTATTAATGATTCGACAATACAAAAGAGAAAAATATATACAAGTTGAGCGATGGCACAACGATTCGTGGTATAGTAAGTAGTAGAGGCGGGAGCATGCAATTACCAAGAGACATTGGTCGATTAATTTCTTAGGCAAAACAGTGGCAGATGGATTTCAACACATGTAAGTGTGAGGGCATCCATTTTGGAACAAAAATGGATAAAACCAAATATCATCATCATCATAGGCAGACCCTCGAAACGAGGATGACTTGCTTCCATGCCAAAAAAAAAGGATGAGTACACAGGTATTTCGAATGAAGAACCCGAACTACATTCTCAAGGGTGAAAACATGAAAAGATAGAAAATAGGTGCAGGAGTAGGCCATTCGTACCTTCGAGACTGCACCACCATTCAATATGATCATAGCTGATAATGCAACTTCAGTACCCCTTTCCTGCTTTGTCTCCATAGCCCTTGATGCCTTTAGCCGTAAGGGCCACATCTAACTCCCTTTTATCTAACGAACTGGCCTCAACAACTTTCTGTGGTAGAGAATTCCACAGGTTCACAATTCTCTGAGTGAAGAAGTTTCTCCTCATCTCGGTCTCAAATGGCTTTCCCCTTATTCTGAGACTGTGAACCCCGGTTCTGGACTGCCCAACATCGGAAACATTCTCCCTGCATCTAGCCTGTCCAATTCCGTCAGAAGTTTATTTGTTTCTATGAGATGCCCTCCCATTCATCTAAATTCCAGTGAACATAAGCCTAGTCGATCCAGTCTTTCTTCATATGTCAGTACTGCCATCCCGGGAATCAGTCTGGTGAAGTTTCGCTGCACTCCCTCAATAGCAAGAATGTACTTCCTCAGATTAGGAGACCAAAACTGTACACAATATTCAAGGTGTGGCTTCACGAAAGCCCTGTACAACTTCAGTAAGACCTCCCTGCTCCTAGACTCAAATCCACTTGCAATGAAGGCCAACATGCCATTTGCCTTCTTCACCACCTGCAGCACCTGCATGCCAACTTTCAATGACTGATGTACCATGACACCCAGGTCTCATTGCACCTCCCCTTTTCTTAATCTGTCACCATTCAGATAATATTCTGCTTTCCAGTTTTTGTCACCAAAGTGGATAACCTCACATTTATCTACATTATACTGCACCTGCCATGCATTTGCCCATTCACCTAAACTGTCCAAGTCACCCTCTTAGCATCCTCCTCGCAGCTCACACTGCCACCCAGCTTAGTGTCATCTGCAAACTTGGAGATATTACATTCAATTCCTTCATCTAAATCGATAATGTATATTCTAAATAGCTGGGGTTCCAGCACTGAACCTTGCGGTACCCCACTAGTCACTGCCTGCCATCATGAAAAGGATCCATTTATTCCTACTCTTTGCTTCCTGTCTGCCAACTACTTCATCAATACATTACCTCCAGCACCATGTGCTTTAATTTTGCACACTAATCTCTAGTGTGGGACCTTGTCAAAAGCCTTTTGAAAATCTAAATACACCACACCCGCTGGTTCTCCCTTGTCCACTCTACTAGCTACATCCTCAGAAAATTCTAGAAGATCTGTCAAGCATGATTTCCCTTTCATAAATCTATGCTGACTTGGTCCGACTGTCAATGTTTCCAAATGCGCTACTATTACATCTTTAATAAATGATTCCAACATTTTCACCACTACCAATGTCAGGTTAACCAGTCTATAATTCCCTGTTTTCTCTCTCCCTTCTTTTTTTAAAAAGTGGTGTTACATTAGCTACCCTCCATCCATAGGAACTGATCCAGAGTCTATCGAATGTTGGAAAATGACCACCAATGCATCCACTATTTCTAGGACCACTTTCTTTAGTAGTCTGCGATGCAGACTATCAGGCCCTGGGGATTTATCGGTCTTCAATTCCATCAATTTCCCTAACACAATTTCCTGACTAATAAGGATTTCCTTCAGTTCCTCCTTCTTGTTAGACCCTCGGTCCCCTAATATTTCCAGAAGGTTATTTGTGTCTTCCTTAGTGAAGAAAGAACCAATGTATTTGTTCATTTGATCTGCCATTTTTTGCTCCCCATTATAAAATCATCTGATTCTGACTGCAAGGGACCTGCATTTGTCTTCACTTATCTTTTTCTCTTCACGTATCTATAGAAGTTTTTGCAGTCAGTTTTTATGTTCCCTGTAAGCTTACTCTCATACTCTATTCCCCCCCCTCCTAATTAAACCCTTTCTCCTCCTTTGCTGAATTCTAAATTTCTGCCAGTCCTCAGGTTCAACACTATCCCTAATTTCACTTTGGTTGCCACGGTTGAGCCACCTTCCCCGTTTCATTTTTATGCCAGACAGGGATGAACAATTGTTGAAGTTCATCCATGTGATCTTTAAATGTCTACCATTGCCTATCCACCATCATCCCTTTAAGTATCATTCGCCAGTCAATCCTAGCCAATTCACGTCTCATACCATCGAAGTTACCTTTCTTTAAGTTCAGGAACCTAATCTCTGTCTTAACTGTGTCACTCTCCATCATAATGAAAAATTTTACCAAACTATGGTCACTCTTCCCCCAAGGGGCCTCGCACAACAAGATTGATAATTAATCCTCTCTCATTACACAACACCCAATCTAGGATGACCAGCTCTCTAGATGCCTGTGCGTGGATTTTTTTAATGTTTGTTGGCCGTTGCACACCAGCCACCGCACGGGCTTGAGAAAGCTAGATCTTGGTCCAGGTGCAAGGATTACCCAAGACAACTGGAGACCTTCTCTGCTGCACGTGGGCTGGCCCGTGCTGCCCCTGGGCCCCTGGCCCCGAACTCACGCCTCCCCTGGGCCCTTTTCACATCCCTCCACAGTCTTTCACAGCTCCTTCGCCCCGATCTTGCCGCTCCTGCTGCATCTGCCCAGGCTCCAATCACTGACCTGGACCTTGCTGATGTCACTCTTCGTTGCCATTGCACTCCTGCACCAGCTCACGCTGTACCTTGTAGTCGTATGCCTCCACGCTGCTCCCTGGGCCGCATTCCGCTCCTTTTATGGTTCTGACCTGCCGCTGATGGTTTCTCGCAGGGGCCTCCATGCAGATTTATCCAAATATATTTGTAACAGGAACAAAGGTTTAGGGGTCGATATACACAAATCACTATAATGTAGCGGTCAGTTACGAAACATAATAAAAAAATACTGTTGCAATGTTAGCTTTTATATCTAGAGGGCTAGAATATAAAGTGGAGGACGTTTTGCTGCATCTATACAAAGCCCCAGTTAGCCCACATCTGGAGGACTGTTTACAGTTCTGTGCACTGCACCGTAGAAAAGTTATAATGACCTTGGAAGGAGTGCAACGCAAATTCACCAGAATGTTAACAGCGCTACATAATTTAAATTATAAGGTGGGCTTATATAAAATACATTTGTATTGCCTGGTATATAGAAGGTTAAGGGCTGATTTGATTGAAGTTGTTATGATTTTGAAAGGAAGTGACAGAGCAGATAGAGAGGAACACCTTTTGCTGGTTGTGGAGTCGAGGTTTTCTAGGACAAAGTGATTTAACTTTAAAAGCAGAAACAAGTTATTCAGGAGATAAGTAAGGAAATACCTCTTCACACAGCAGGTAGTGGAAGAATGGCACTCTCACCTACAAAAATCAGTAGATGCTAGCAGAGTTAATAATTTGAATTTTGATAGATAGACGTTGATTGCGAAGGTATTATGTCAAAATCGAGCCAAGGTGTGTGGATTCCGTTAGGATGCAGATTGACAGCGTCCTCATTGAATGGTGGAACAGGCAAGAGGGGCTGAATGGCCTATGTTACTCTCTGGTGGAAGACTGGAAAGCATCATCAAAAATGATTACTTTTAATGATAAACAGATCTGCAGCGGTATTATTCAACTCCCAGCAGATTATCACTCTTAAATACATCGAGGAATACTTTTTCATGAGAAGAGAAAAAAATGATTACGTTCTATTCTGCTGCCTGCTTGCGCTGGTTAATAGAAGAGTTTACGTTTGTGATTATGCAAATTAATCAGCGGAAATTGCAATCCTAACCTAATCAGCGCCAATTCGAGCGCATTTTGACCCCAACTGTCTAGAAACACGCATCAGGAACAGAGTTGTCTCTCCGAGTGTGAAATGAGAGATTTGTATTGCTCGTGATCTGCATGAATCTATTAGCTCAGGTAATGAAGACATAGAAGTTTAACGATATTTTCTGTAATATAGTGTGGCTGCTCTGAAAGGTTGACCTGAAAATAATTTACATTTTATATAGTTTTTCCATTTTGTTCATTTATGAATTTACTTCATACCAATGTGTATTTCTGAGTCTTTATTTTGTTTCTTTACGATGATTTAAATGTAATTCATATTTCTGTTTTTACTTCCTGCTTTGGACACTGCGTATCTCACTGAGGATTGCTCAGTCGCATTGAAACATATAAAATTTTAAGGGGAATTGGCAGAGTAGATGCTGAGAGGCTGGTTCCCCTGACTGGAGAATTTAGAACTAGGGGTTATAATCTCAGGATAAGGGGTTGGCCAATTAAGAATGAGATGGGGAGGAAATTCTTCACTCAGAGGGTTGTGAATTTTTTTAATTCTCTACCCCAAAGGGCTGTGAATGCTGAATCGTTGAATATATTCAAAGGTGAAATCGATCGATTTTTAGACTCTTGGGGAATCAAAATATGTACATATATATATATTAAAATCAGCAGCATGTTGCTTAGAAAACGTATGTGGAGAGGAAAACATAATTAATGTTTCTGGTCGATGATCTTTTGTCGGACCTGAAACGTTAACTTTGTTTCTCTCTCCAAAAATCTGCCCGACCTACTAAGTAGTTCCAGCATTTTCTGTTCTTCAGATTTAGAGCGTCAGCAGTATTTTACATCTGGGCAGAGGTATTTAGTACCGAAATTAAATATTTTTCCCTTATATCGCAACGCCCAATCGTTTTTTGGACTCTTGGGGATCAGGTGGACGAAGATC
Organism: Pristiophorus japonicus; assembly: GCF_044704955.1. Classification (NCBI taxonomy): domain Eukaryota; kingdom Metazoa; phylum Chordata; class Chondrichthyes; family Pristiophoridae; genus Pristiophorus; species Pristiophorus japonicus. Next base: position 24,925,128 of record NC_091995.1, on the reverse strand, counting down.
AGCCATGATCTTATTGTAGGAGGGAATAGGGTCTAAGAGCCGTATGGCCCACTCCTATTCCCAATTCTTATGTCCTTATGATTAGTTGAACAGACTTACTACAGCTCGTTCTGCTTACAGATACCACCTGCAGAGGGAATCGAATTCATACAGAATTTCCAGTGATAATCCCGCAAAAACTCCGCATGTGAAGGGTGAAAGCCATTCCTTCACCATTCACAGCAACATCTCGCCAATTGCACTAAATTTTACATGGCTTCAAGTATCTCTGTACGAAGAGCATTTGATTCAGAAAATCTGAAATAATCATTTGGCTCATAAAATATTGAAGTCGTATTTTTCCAATCTTTTCTTTCCTTCTCTTTACTTCGTTTTCTTGACCTGATTTGGCATTAAATTCCACATTCAAACTGAAACGTCCTGCTTCAGACTCCATGTTGCTCAATAACGATTCTTCAAATAAACAGCTATCTGTCCTGTTCACATATGTCTCAGATGATTCGTAGAGTGTTTTTTCTCTCTGATTGACACTAAGTTCCAGTTCCAGACACTAAGATTAGTGGGAAAGCGGGTTGTGTAGAGGAAACAGAGAGGCTGCAAAGAGATTTGGATAGGTTAAGCGAATGGGCAAAAGTTTGGCAGATGGAATACAATGTCGGAAAATGTGAGGTCATCCACCTTGGGAAAAAAAAACAGTAAAAGGGAATATTATTTGAATGGGGAGAAATTACAACATGCTGAGATGCAGACGGACCTGGGAGTCCTTGTGCATGAATCCCAAAAAGTTAGTTTTCAGGTGCAGCAGGTAATCAGGAAGGCAAATGGAATATTGGCCTTCATTGCGAGAGGGATGGAGTACAACAGCAGCGAGGTCCTGCTGCAACTGTGTAGGGTATTGGTAAGGCCGCACCTGGAGTACTGCGTGCAGTTTTGGTCACCTTACTTAAGGAAGGATATACTGGCTTTGGAGGGGGTACAGAGACGCTTCACTAGGCTGATTCCGGAGATGAGGGGGTTACCTTATGATGATAAATTGAGTAGACTGTGTCTTTACTCATTGGAGTTCAGAAGGATTAGGGGTGATCTTATAGAAACATTTCAAATCATGAAAGGGATAGACAAGATAGAGGCAGAGAGGTTGTTTCCACTGGTAGGGGAGGCTAGATCTAAGGGGCACAGCCTCAAAATACGGAGGAGCCAATTTAAAACCGAGTTGAGAAGGAATTTCTTCTCCCAGAGGGTTGTGAATCTGTGGAATTCTCTGCCCAGGGAAGCAGTTGAGGCTAGCTCATGGAATGTATTCAAATCACAGATAGATAGATTTTTAACCAATAAGGGAATTAAGGGTTACGGGGAGAGGGCGGGTAAGTGGAGCTGAGTCCACGGCCAGATCAGCAATGATCTTATTGAATGACGGAGCAGGCTCGAGTGGTTGGATGGCCTACTCCTGTTCCTAATTCTTATGTTTTTATGTTCTTATGTTATTTAAAATCCCACAGAAAGTCCATCGGCAAGTGCAAGGGATATGAACTGTTGGCAAAATCAACCTCTGAGAGCAAAACCCGGCCCAAACTCCCACATCCGTCCCTGATATATAAAAAACACAATGAAGAAGGAAAAATAAGTTTAATTTTTGCACTTCATAGTTTGTCTCCGTCATCATCAAATTATGACAATTTACAAACGATTGCATATAATTCATTAGAGTTTGCAAGAAGAAAAAATGCCGTTCGGCACAGCCAATCCAGATGACTGTTTAGCCCATAAACGAACAAGTAGATCTCGACATATTATTATGCTGAAAACCCAGTATTCTGTGAGGTCTTATAAAGGCTTTATCAAGTTGACATTTTGATGTTATTCGCTTGGGAACCCCAACCACAAAATGTCATTCGTTTGCTACTTCGCGTTGTCTGGTTGAATTCAACATTGGAGTGGTATAATTATTAACTAGTTCACTAAAATTCAAAATGTCACATTTATTGATATTATTTCCCACACCCTATTTGTCCTCAAAATACATTGCAGCGAATTCAAAGAGACATCAGCAATGATGTCTATCTGAGTGCAAAATTAGGGATTAACATAGCACGTGCCCTGAATGAGTCTTTCAGCGCAGATTGTGATGACATAGAAGTTTAAAATTATTGTTTAAATAATATAATTTAATTTTAGTACTATCTATTCTTATGCAGAATTTTGACATTGGCATTTACAAAGAAATATCAACACAGTTTGAATGTCCAAATCCTACTCACAAATACTGTTCACCAGAATGCCCTGTCAAGATTGCTACTGTTGAAATTAAGCACTTTTATTGATCAGGTAGCTGATCCTGTGATTTCCTATGAACTCATAAATCCGGACTGGAAATCAAGATCACCTGACATATTTCCAATCTTTTCAAACTCTTAACAATAATCTTAAATCCCTGCACTCACATTTTCTCTCTATATCTCTCACTTGGCATCTCTCTCTCGCTTTAGGAAAAACTCTCTCGCTTGTTCTATCTCATGAGCAGGTATGACTACCATGGAAGTTACGAAGATAATGTTATTGAATGAAATTTCCTTTGTGGAAATTTTGATTTCTTTTTTCAGAAATCGAAAAACTGAAAGGAGAGCTAAAAGCATCAGGTGTGGAATAATACAATGATACTTTCTTTCCATATCTGTTGTTAAAATAATGCAATTTAAGGTTTCAAAACAGGTTAACATCATTTGTTGAAGTAGTTCCTGTCAGCCATACTTGTCAGTCAGTGATACTTCATCAATAATAAATTGTTAGTGTGTTTTACCTGCTAAAATATTAATAGTCTGAAAAATAATCATGCTGATCCGAGTCAAGAAATTATCGGTGGAATATTCGGACAGAAGCGTGTTATTTGATGTTATTTGCACTTCACTTTAAGGGAGACATTAAACAATTTATTATGAGCACGTTTTGAAATATGGGACAAAACAGTCCCATACAGCACAAAAAAACCTAACTGCTTCATGTTGTGTCTTCGAGCAGTGTGATTCTGAGCCTCATAGCTTTAATTCAGCTTTTTGTATGGCAAACTTTGACTAAATACATTTGTAAGTTGATCTGACCCTGATAAATCAGTGCGAAATCTCTGGTGCTTTTCCCGTCAATAGAAGCCTGTTTGTTTTGATAGTTCTGTACAGTTTCACATTTCGCTTTGAAAACAATAGATTTCAAAATGTTGGTCATGTACAGTAACTTGATGTGTAACGTTGGTTCATTGTTGGGACTCAATCACACTGAAGTACACCTCTTTTCTGGCCCCGCCTGTGACGTTAATAGTCAATAATTGCGCCTACGATTTGCTGTTAACTTTGCAAAGCAGTGTAGATGACCCGAGATGAAGTTATTGAGGTCTTTTATTCAAAGTTGTAAACATTTCTACGGGATTTCAGGTAGTACATAAGGCTGGGCTCCTAAATATTATATTTGATTTTGGTTTGCATGAAAAGTGCAGTTATACTGGGAGGAAAAATAACTCAGCACATATTACAATTTCAAAGTCCAGGGCAACATATGTTTGGAACTGTTAAAATACAACTGTCTGTTAACTCTTTCACCATTAATTTAAATTAACTGGCCTCTGTTCGCTGGCCTACATTGACTCCCGTTTGAGAAACGCCTCGATTTTAAAATTCTCAACCTTGATTTAAAATCTCTCCATGACGTCACCGCTCAGCATGTCTGTAGTCTTCTGAGGTCCTACAATCCTCCGAGATATCTGAGCGCCTCCAATTCTGTCTTCTTCTGCGTTTCTCATTTTAATTTCTCCGCCATTGGCGGCTGTGCCTTCAGTTGCCGAGGCCCGAAGCATTACCTCCCTAAAACTCTCCATCGCTCTTTCCTTCTGGAAGATTCTCCTATAAACCAACCTCATTAACAAAGCTCTGGCCTAATGTCTCCTTATGTGTCTCAATATCAAATTATGTTTGATGACGTTCCTCTGAAGTGCTTCCTGATTAGGGCAAGCCTGCAATCTGCAGACCGAGAACGATTCGTCAACAAGGTGAATGGTGAATGTCGTTCCTTTGCTGCTTACTGCAAAATCCGGACCAAAACTGCAAGTTTGGTGGCGAAGATTAACGCAATATGACTTCTAAATTAAACCTGATGAGTGCATGTATATTAATCTTTTTTAATTACATTTTACTCAGCGCAACAAAACAAGAAAGGACTGGACAGATTAGGGAGTTTATGGTAAAATCTTGACTGCAATGCCAATGAAATTTCATTGGCTTCTCTCATCTAAAATCGATCAATGCTTGCAATTTGCATGGCAAATGTTTTATATAAGTACCTAGACATTAAAATATTTTCAGGCGAAAATGACTTCAGTCCATCTGTAGCTTCCTTCATGGGTAGCGTCAGCTCCAAATGATGTCAAAACGGGGTAGAGCAACATGGTGTAATGCGAAATATAGGTCGAAATTCAAGCGTGGAGAAGTACAAATGACATATTGAAGGTCAGACAAAAATGGAAAAGTGAAGAGCGAAGACTCGAATGAACTGAAGCGAGATTAATATGGCAATTAGGAAATAAAAACAAGGTGAAAAAAGAAAGATAGGCAAAATAGAAAAGACAAAGTCAAACAGGAAAAAAATGAAAGAAGCGAAGAAAGAACCGTTAATGAAAACTTCTTGGTCTTGCACTCAACTGTTTCGGTTAAGTAATTGAAACAACAGCCGCCCCACCCTTTGCCACGCAAAAAAAGGCCAAAGTTATTATTAGAATGTCCACGAAACTGTTCAAAGTGCTTGACCGAGTGGTATCTTGGCCTTTTTATTGATGCACTGTAATGTCCGGACCCCTCCATGTAAGTTCAAGCTGCCGAAGCCTCTTCTTCAGCTACTTTATGAAGAGTCATTAATTCTTCATTCCGAATTTTATTCTGCCTCTTTGTAAAACATTACCATGATACTGATAAATCACAACCTAGTTAGCCTGCTTGCATATTTTAGATACATATAATTTTCCTGATACTTTATTGTCTCTTTGGATTTCCCCACTCAACCTTAGTTGGTATGGGTAGCGGTTTTCATCAGCTTGCACTAAGCTACATATTTCAAGTTGGTAGCAGAAAGTTAAGCAGTGGATGGATGAAAAGCAAGCCAGTGAACAATTCTGCATGCACATTGTGTAATGACTATATGCTACTTCCCAATTTGGCGCATTATTCTAACTTCCACTTTGCTATGGTGACTGGCATGCAGAAGATGCCTAAGGGGGAAATCACGGCTGCATTGCTGGTGATTCTCCATTCACTAATATTAGCAGTTCAAATTTTGGTTATCATCTACACTACTAAAGAAAACGAAGCGAATCGGATTAAGGATTAGTGACCATGTTTTTGGTCAATATTTAAGTTGAAACATAAGACGTTCTTTGGCAACAAGAAATAAAAAAAAAGATCGAAAGACACTAGCAGAAGTGCAAGTGAGGGAAAACTATTGACATTCATTCTGAATTCATATTTCTGTATAAATAATCCAACGAATGTAAGCTGTTGTTAAGTATACTATTGAAATGTATTCCTTGTTGACATGGACGGCGCTCTATTGGAACCGATCTTTGTATTTCTACATCTTACACAGAATTACATAGGATTACAGAGTGTATACAGCACAGAAATAGACCAGTCCGTCCAACCATTCCACGCCAGCGTTAATGCTACACTCGAGCCTCTTCCCATATTTCCTCATCTAAATTTATCAACATAACCCTCTATTCTATTCTCCCTCAATATGTTTGTCTAGCTTCCCCTTGAATGCATCTATACTATTCGTTTCCACCACTTCCCTGTGGTAGGGAGCTCCACATTATCACCACTCTTTCCGTAACAAAGTTTCTTCTGAATTCCCTATTGAATTTCTTGGTGACTATCGCATATTGATGGCCTCTAGTTAAGCTTTTCCCCACTAGTGGAAACATTCTTTCTGTATCTACTCTATCAAAACTTATCATAATTTTAAAGACCTAAATTAGGTTACACCATGACCTTCTATTTTCAATTGAAAAATACCCAGGATTTTCATCCTTTCCCGATTTGTATTTATTTATATTTTCATGTTTCTGGTATCATCCTTATAAATCTTTTCTGTGCCCTCTCCAGTGCATATATATCATTTTTAAAATATGCATTTTAAGCGAGGAAGTTCTACCAACTGCCTGTTAAGTTTTTAATTCACTTTTGTAACTGCACTCAATGAACTCTGTATAATTGCATGTTCATCCAAATGTAAAACTATCAAAAAAATTCTGTATGCTGCACCGTATCAGGAATAGATATTCAGAGGTTTGGTTAAATAGATACCCAGTCAACTTAAATTTTTCTTTAATATTGCAAAGATAATTTTTACATGCAATCATAAACAGCTTCTGGAAAGGACGAAGGTAAATGTTCAATGAAAGTACAGCATTTCTAAACATGAACATCTGGATTGAATGGAATGATTGCCTTTAATTTTCAGTGGAGTGAACTCAGAATGGCTCGTGGCGCCTTTGTATTGTCCGATGGACAGAAATAATCACATAAAGTTAATGAAATCACTTTGCCAGGTTTCTGGTCCTTCGTATAATCCCAGGCTTCAGTGTTCACTTTCCTAGTATAGTCTTTCTGGATACATCCTGTGGCTCTACTGGTTTATACTTTACTGCCTTACTTGCTTTATCAAATGCTGCCTCTTCTGTTTCAGATGGAATTCGATTTGACTGTGTTTGCTAAAGAATGGTCCCCGTTTAAGTTCCTGTAAATTCTGAGCCAATAAATTCCAGTGCAAGACCCCATAGAAGGTATATTGCCAAGTGCAAGAGTAAAGAGCGGCTGGCAGAAACAGCCGCTGAGCGCAAAATCAGGCACAGTGTAACTTTCGCTCAATTATCCTCTGTATATCAAAACTTACACTGATAAAAATGGACATTTATTTTTTCCATTTCATATTTTGAGTCTGATATCACCAAATTATGATCCACTACGTAGAACATCATGGAATTCAATGGAGATTGCAAGAAGGAAAAATGTCTTTCGGCACAATCATTTCTCGTTACTCTTCATGCAATGCACCAGCAAATAGATATCGACATGGATTCAATATCTCTGCGCATAAAACCTGGTATCCCTTGAGCTTTTGTAAGGTCTTATCCTGCTGACATTTTGAGGTTATTGTCTTCTCAACCAAACCATATGTTGCCACTGATCAGCCACATCATGCATTCTTTCTGAATGCAAAGTATGAGTGATATAATTTTTACTTATTTCACCAAAATGCAGAACATCGCGTTTATTGATATTAAGATCCATCCCTCCCTACCTTTGGCTTAAAAAAGTATTGCAGCGAATTCAAGAAAACACCAGGAACCGAGATGTTATGTGTGTGCAAAATGAGAGATTAATATAACACGTGACCAGAATGAATCTTTGTGTGAAGGTTATGAAGGTGGAGGAGATTAAAGTAATTTTCAGCAATATATTTCAGCTGTTCGGTGATGTACTGAAATTGTGAGTTGTGCAACAAGGGAGGGAATGTTTAAATTTGATACAAAATAAGTCTGACCGGAATTTTGGCATAGGTATTTGCAAAAAAATGTCAACGCTGTGTACATTTTCTAATCCTACCCGCAGATTTTAATCACCAGAATGCCTTGTGAAAATTACTACTCATGAAATTAAGCATTTTTGTTCGTCAGGCTGGTGATCCCATGCTCTCCTATGAGCTTAGAGATCCAGACGAGATTAGTCAGTGGGGATGTAACGGCATCTGACATATTTTCGATTTTTCAAATGCATAATCATCATCATCATCATAGGTGGTCCCTCGAAACAAGCCTGACTTACTGCCATGCCAAAAAAGGATGAGGTCACAGGTGTTTCAATGAAGTACCCTAACTACATCCTCATGGGTGGACGATGCCTGTGTGTGGATTTTTTTAACGTGTGGTAGCCGTTGCACAACAGCCACCACACGGGCTTGACAGAGCTAGGTCTTGGTCCAGTGGCAAGGATTACCCAAGATGGCTAGCGACAAACTCGACTGTATGGACCTAGTGCACACAGACATTGCAGTGTGGGCTGACCCTTGCTGCCCCTGGCCCCGAACTCATGCATCTTCTTGGCCCGATCACATCCTTCGACAATCTTTCGCTGCTCACTCGCTCAGATCTCCCTCCTCCTGCTGTACCTGCCCACGTTGCAATCACTGACCTGGACCTTGATGACGTCACTCTTCGCTGCCGTCACCCTCCTGCAAACAGCTCCCTGTCTCATAAACCGGTATCACTGCTCAGGATGATACAAAAATAATTTTATTGAATGAAATTTTAACAGTTGAAGTTTTGATTTCTTTTTTTCAGATATCGCCAAGCTGAATGCAAGTCTAAAAGCAGCAGGTGGGAAATACTAAAAAGATATATTCCAGTTGCTAAAACAATGCAATTTATAGGGCAGTGGTTCTTTTATATCCTGGTACTTAGCTGATAAGCTAGTCATTCCGATCTCGCCAGGTTTCATGGTCACGTTCGCACTAATGTCTCATTTTTTATAGCTTTCTCCTTCATTGAACCTTACATCTAAGATCCATATTATTGCCAGTTCAATACTCCAGAACTGAAATTGTGGGTAAGCCATTGGGAATACTGGGTATCTTTCATTGTTTCTCCTTTATACAGATTATATAGGTTTCAATTTCTACTTAAATCAACGTGACTCCAAGATCAATTATATCGTTAATCTCAAATGTTATCTAAATTATCCTGTTTTAAACTACCTGACGTTTTTCTCTCTTTCTCCTCCAACTGAACTTCTGTACGGGCAATAAACAATTAAAAATATTTTTCACGTTGAAACAAAAAGAAAGCTCTTCAAAAACTATTTAATGTTCAGTTCGTCTGTGCTCGCTTCTAGCGAGCAGCGGACTCTGATGGCAGAAATAAACCAGCACCAGTTCATTCATTTGATCCAGATGGTATCTCTTAATTGTGTTGTTGTTAAAACTTCATTCACAATGAAAAACAAAATTTAATCTGGTCCCCCTACGCTGTGCAACAGATTTCCTACACCCGCTTGCACAAGAATTAAAAATTGAAAATGTAATTACTTCGGAGTGGTTGGACAATTAGCCCAAACATTTGTCAGCAAGTTGGTTTCTATCATGAGGTGAAAGGCGCTGTGAAACCTCTGTGTATTGGTAACTTTTCAAATTGACAGATCACAATTTGGGATTTAGCGCATGTGGAAATCCCAAACTTACGGTCAGTTTCAAAATCGGTACGAGGGCAAACACTGCCATCTCTCTGTCATGCCGACTGCAAATACAGGGCTAATATATATAGTCAACCAATCAATCCTGCAGTGATGGGTCTCAAGAAATTATCTGAGTATCGGACAGAAGCATTTCATACGTTATTATAAAACTCATTTGCACTGCGCTTCAAGAGTGTCTTTAACCAATTTATTCTGAACCAAACAATGTACACTTTAAAATATGTGACAAAACAGTCTCATAGAAACATAGAAACACAGAAAACAGGTGTAAGAGTAGGCCATTCGGCCCTTCGAGCCTGCACCACCATTCAATAAGATCATGGCTGATCATTCCCTAAGTACCCCTTTCCTGCTTTCTCTCCATACACCTTGATCCCTTTAGCCGTAAGGGCCATATCTAACTCCCTCTTGAATATATCCAATGAACTGGCATCAGCAGCTCTCTGCGGCAGGGAATTCCACAGGTTAGCAATGAAGAAGTTTATCCTTATCTCAGTCCTAAATGGCATACCCCTTATCCTAAGACTGTGTCGCCTGGTTTTCGCCTTCCCCAACATCGGGAATATCCTTTCCGTATCTAACCTGTCCAGTCCCGTCAGAATCTGAAATGTTTCTATGAGATCCCCTCTCATACTTCTAAACTCCAGTATATAAAGGCCCAGTTGATCCAGTCTCTCCTCATATGTCAGACCAGCCATCACGGGAATCAGTCTGGTGAACCTTCGCTGCACTCCCTCAATAGCAAGAACGTCCTTCCTCAGATTAGGAGACTAAAATTGAACACAATGTTCCAGGTGCGGCCTCACCAAGGCCCTGTACAACTGCAGTAATACCTCCCTACTCCTATACTCAAATCCCGTAGCTATGAAGGCCAACATACCATTTGCCTTCTTCACCGCCTGCTGTACCAGCATGCCAACTTTAAATGACTGATGTACCATGACACCCAGGTCTCGTTGCACCTCCCCTTTTCCTAATCTGTCACCATTCAGATAATATTCTGCCTTCCTGTTTTTGCCCCCAAAGTGGATAACCTCACATTTATCCACATGATACTGCATCTGCCATGCATTTGCCCACTCACGTAAACTGTCCAAGTCTCCCTGCAGCCTCTTAGCGTCCTCCTCACAGCTCACACCTCCACCCAGTTTAGTGTCATCTGCAAACTTGGAGATACTACATCTAAATCATTAATGTATATAGTAAAGAGCTGGGGTCCCAGCACTGAGCCCTGCGGCACTCCACTAGTCACTGCCTGCCATTCTGAAAAGGATCCGTTTATTCCGACTCTCTGCTTCCTGTCTGCCAACCAGTTCTCTATCCACGTCAGTAGATTACCCAATACAATGTGCTTTGATTTTGCACACCAATCTCTTGTGTGGGACCTTGTCAAAAGCCTTTTGAAAGTCCAAATACACGTCATCCACTGGTTCTCCCTTGTCCACTCTACTAGCTCCATCCTCAAAATAATTCCAGTAGATTTGTCAAGTATGACTTTCCTTTCATAACTCCATGCTGACTTGGACCGGTTCTGTCACTGCTTTCCAAATGTGTTGCTTTTCATTCTTAATAATTGATTCCAACATTTTCCCCACTACTGATGTCAGGCTAACCGGTCTATAATTATCCGTTTTCTCTCTCCCTCCCTTTTTAAAAAGTGGTGTTAGATTAGCTACCCTCCAGTCCATACGAACTGATCCCGAGTCGATAGACTGTTGGAAAATGATCACCAGTGCATCCACTATTTCTAGGGTCACTTCCTTAAGTACTCTGCGATGCAGACTATCAGGCCCCGGGGATTTATCGGCCTTCAATCATATCAATTTCCCTAACACATATTCCTGCCTAATAAGGATTTCCTTCAGTTCCTCCTTCTCACTAGACCCTCGGTCACCTAGTACTTCCGGAAAGTTATTTGTGTCTTCCTTCGTGAAGACAGAACCAAAGTATTTGTTCAATTGGTCTGCCATTTCTTTGTTCCCCATTATAAATTCACCTGAATCCGACTGCAAGGGACCTACGTTTGCCTTCACTAATCTTTTTCTCTTCACCTATCTATAGAAGCTTTTGAAATCAGTTTTTATGTTCCCAGCAAGATTCCTCTCGTGCTCTATTTCCCTCCTCTTAATGAAACCCTTTGTCCTCCTCTGCTGAATGCTAAATTTCTCCCAGTCCTCAGGTTTGCTGCCTTTTCTGGTCAATTTATATGTCTCTTCCTTGGATTTCACACTATACTTAATTTCCCTCGTTACCCACGGTTGAGCCACCTTCCCCGTTTTATTTTTCCTCCAGACAAGAATGTACAATTGCTGAAGTTCATCCATGTGATCTTTAAATGTTTGCCATTGCCTATCCAGCGTCAACCCTTTAAGTATCATATGCCCGTCTATTCTAGCCAATTCACGCTTCAAACCATCGAAGTTACCTTTCCTTAAATTCAGGACCCTTGTTTCTGAATTAACTCTGTCACTCTCCATCTTAATAAAGAATTCTACCATATTATGGTCACTCTTCCCCAAGCGGCCTCGGACAACAATATTGCTAATTATTCCTTTCTCATTACACATCACCCAGTCTAGGATGGGCTGCTCTCTAGTTGGTTCGTCGATATATTGGTCTAGAAAACACTCCCTAATACACTCCAGGAAATCCTCCTCCACCGCATTGCTACAAGTTGGGTTAGCCCAATCAATATTTAGATTAAAGTCACCCATAATAATTGCTGTACCTTTATTGCACGCATCCCTTATTTCTTGTTTGCTGCTGTCCCCAACCTCACTACTACTGCTTGGTGATCTGTACACAACTCCCACTAGCTTTTTCTGGCCGTTGGTATTTCGTAGCTCCACCCATATCGATTCCTATTAATCATCCAAGCTAATGTCCTTCCTTACTTTTGCATTGATTTCCTCTTTAACCAGCCATGTCATCCCGCCTCGTTTTCCTTTCTGTCTATTCTTCCTAAATGTTGAGTACCCTTGGATATTGAGTTCCCGGCCTTGGTCACCCTGGAGCCATGTCTCCGTGATGTCAATTACATCAAAACCGTTAACTGCTATCTGCGCAGTTATTCCGAATACTCCTCGCATTGAAGCACAGAGCCTTCAGGCTTATCTTTGTAATACACTTTGCCACTTTAGAATTTTGGTGCAATGTGGCCCTTTTTGCTTTTTGCCTTAGGTTTCTCTGCCCTCCACTTTTACTTTTCTTCTTTCTAGCTTTTGCTTCTGCCCCCATTCTACTTCCCTCTGTCTTCCTGCATAGGTTTGCATCCCCCTGCCATATTGGTTTAACTCCTCCCCAACAGCAGTCGCAAACACTCCCCCTAGGATATTGGTTCCGGTCCTACCCAGGTGCAGGCCATCCGGTTTGTATTGGTCCCACCTCCCCCAGAACCGGATCCAATGTCCCAGGAATTTGAATCCCTCCCTTCTGCACCACCCCTCAAGCAACGTATTCATCTGGGCTATCCTTCGAACCTACTCTGACTAGCATGGGGCACTGGTAGCAATACTGAGATTACTACTTTTGAGGTCCCAAATCATTAAAAAAAAGAAATGCCTTTGCACAGTTTGATTCTGAGCCTCTAATTATTTTAATATCACCTTTATTATGGCAAACTTTGACTAAATACATCTGTTTATTGATGCAAAGCACTGCGATTTTTTTGTGTGTTACCCCTCAACAGAAGATACAGTCAAGGAGAAAGATGAAGGTAAATAATCATTAAATGAATCGTTTTAAATATTTCTTGTTTGAACATTTTTCACTGTTTCGAATTTTGGTATGAAATTAATAGAAGATTTCAAAATGTTGATCACCTATGGTAGAAATGCACCGCTTCTCCTGGCCTCGACTGTCAGGCTAATGGTCCTAAATTGCACGTATGACTTGTCGTTAATTTACCTTAAAAGTGCTACAGATGCCCCCAGGTTAAATTATTGAGTTTTCTTATCAAACGTTGTGAGCACTTATACAGCATTTCTAATAGCATATACAACAACGACAACATAGAGCGCCTTTAACATAGTGAAGCATCCCAAGGCGCTTCACAGGAGTATTATGAGATAAAACATTTGATACTGAGACACATAAGGAGAAATTACGGCTTGGTCAAAGCGATAGGTTTTAAGCAGCGTCTTGAAGAAGGAAACAGATGCAGAGAAGTGAAGAGCTTTATGGAGAGAGTTCCAAAGCTTAAGGCCGAAGCAACAAAAGGCACAGCCACCAATGGTTGAGCGATTATAATCAGGGATGCTCAACATGGCAGCATTCGAGGAGTGCAGACATCTCGACGGGTTGTGGGGCCAGAAGAGATTACAAAATAGGAAGGGGCGAGGCCATGGAGGGATTTGCAAGCAAGGATGAGAATTTTAAAATCGAGGCTTTACTTAACCGCGAGCCAATGTAGGCCAGCAAGCACAGGGGTGTTAAACGGCTGAGATCCTTGATATTGTTTCGGATTTTGGTCTGCACAGAAAGCGTAATTCCTCTTGGAGAAAACCTATCTCAGCACATATCAGAACTTGAAAACTTCGCAGCAACGTATCTTTGGAAATTTCTGTTAAGCTCTATCAAATTTACTTGAACCAATCCATTGTAAGTTTATGAATCTCTTGTACCTTAGATTTTTCACCATTCATGGAGCAAATTGTATTTTAGATAATTATATTTTTCTACTTTTCTGTTACTTTTTAAATTACATTTGTATCGACGGTGTTGTTGTATCCATTGGTCCTAATTTCTAGTGTACCTTATCTATGCATGGAACTTTGACCTTTAATTGTCAAGATTTACTTCATATTTCTGAGCTGTAAACATAAGATGATGCTTCGATCTTCACATTCTGCCCGTCATTCGCTGGAGATCACTGTTCTTGTTCTTTCTCCTATCATTTCCTTAGTAAATGCTTGTTCTCTCGGTTAGTGGTGATGATAAACGCAATATGACTTGTAAATTAAATCTGATGAATGGACGCAAAACCTTAATGTAGCTAATGGATGATTAGCAGGCACAAGACCCAAAAATATCCTCAACAGGACAGGCAAATTATGGAAAAACCTTGAATGAGGTGATATTTCATTAGGGCATATCAATTAGCTTTTAATTTATGACTTTTGTACATTTCAATATTGTGATTTGCACGGCAATTATTTTAAACAATTGTCTGGATATTGCACTATTTTCAGGTGTCAGTGCTTTCCAGCAAGCTAATGCCTCCTTCATGTTAGCATCAGTGCTGTAAGAAGTCAAAGGGGTTTAAAGAAAGGATGGGGAATTGCACAAAATGAGCTGAAATTTGAACACATGAATAGAAACATAGAAACATAGAAACATAGAAACATAGAAAATAGGTGCAGGAGTAGGCCATTCGGCCCTTCTAGCCTGCACCGCCATTCAATGAGTTCATGGCTGAACATTCAACTTCAGTACCCCATTCCTGCTTTCTCGCCATACCCCTTGATCCCCCTAGCAGTAAGGACCTCATCTAACTCCTTTTTGAATATATTTAGTGAATTGGCCTCAACAACTTTCTGTGGTAGAGAATTCCACAGGTTCACCACTCTCTGGGTGAAGAAGTTCCTCCGCATCTCGGTCCTAAATGGCTTACCCCTTATCCTTAGACTGTGACCCCTGGTTCTGGACTTCCCCAACATTGGGAACATTCTTCCTGCATCTAACCTGTCTAACCCCGTCAGAATTTTATATGTTTCTATGAGGTCCCCTCTCATTCTTCTGAACTCCAGTGAATACAAGCCCAGTTGATCCAGTCTTTCTTGATAGGTCAGTCCCGCCATCCCGGGAATCAGTCTGGTGAACCTTCGCTGCACTCCCTCAATAGCAAGAATGTCCTTCCTCAGGTTAGGAGACCAAAACTGTACACAATACTCCAGGTGTGGCCTCACCAATGCCCTGTACAACTGTAGCAACACCTCCCTGCCCCTGTACTCAAATCCCCTTGCTATGAAGGCCAACATGCCATTTGCTTTCTTAACCGCCTGCTGCACCTGCATGCCAACCTTCAATGACTGATGTACCATGACACCCAGGTCTCTTTGCACCTCCCCTTTTCCTAATCTGTCACCATTCAGATAATAGTCTGTCTCTCTGTTTTTACCACCAAAGTGGATAACCTCACATTTATCCACATTATACTTCATCTGCCATGCATTTGCCCACTCACCTAACCTATCCAAGTCGCTCTGCAGCCTCACAGCATCCTCCTCGCAGCTCACACTGCCACCCAACTTAGTGTCATCCGCAAATTTGGAGATACTACATTTAATTCCCTCATCTAAATCATTAATGTACAGTGTAAACAGCTGGGGCCCCAGCACAGAACCTTGCGGTACCCCACTAGTCACTGCCTGCCATTCTGAAAAGTACCCATTTACTCCTACTCTTTGCTTCCTGTCTGACAACCAGTTCTCAATCCATGTCAGTACACTACCCCCAATCCCATGTGCTCTAACTTTGCACATCAATCTCTTGTGTGGGACCTTGTCGAACGCCTTCTGAAAGTCCAAATATACCACATCAACTGGTTCTCCCTTATCCACTCTACTGGAAACATCCTCAAAAAATTCCAGAAGATTTGTCAAGCATGATTTCCCTTTCACAAATCCATGCTGACTTGGACCTATCATGTCACCTCTTTCCAAATGCACTGCTATGACATCCTTAATAATTGATTCCATCATTTTACCTACTACCGATGTCAGGCTGACCGGTCTACAATTCCCTGTTTTCTCTCTCCCTCCTTTTTTAAAAAGTGGGGTTACATTGGCTACCCTCCACTCCATAGGAACTGATCCAGAGTCAATGGAATGTTGGAAAATGACTGTCAACGCATCCACTATTTCCAAGGCCACCTCCTTAAGTACTCTGGGATGCAGTCCATCAGGCCCTGGGGATTTATCGGCCTTCAATCCCATCAATTTCCCCAACACAATTTCCCGGCTAATAAGGATTTCCCTCAGTTCCTCCTCCTTACTAGACCCCCCGACCCCTTTTATAACCGGAAGGTTGTTCGTGTCCTCCTTCGTGAATACCGAACCAAAGTACTTGTTCAATTGGTCCGCCATTTCTTTGTTCCCCGTTATGACTTCCCCTGATTCTGACTGCAGGGGACCTACATTTGTCTTTACTAACCTTTTTCTCTTTACATATCTATAGAAACTTTTGCAATCCGTCTTAATGTTCCCTGCAAGCTTCTTCTCATACTCCATTTTCCCTGCCCTAATCAAACCCTTTGTCCTCCTCTGCTGAGTTCTAAATTTCTCCCAGTCCCCAGGTTCGCTGCTATTTCTGGCCAATTTGTATGCCACTTCCTTGGCTTTAATACTATCCCTGATTTCCCTTGATAGCCACGGTTGAGCCACCTTCCCTTTTTTATTTCTATGCCAGACAGGAATGTACAATTGTTGTAGTTCATCCATGCGGTCTCTAAATGTCTGCCATTGCCCATCCACAGTCAACCCCTTAAGTATCATTCACCAATCCATCTCAGCCAATTCACGCCTCATACCTTCAAAGTTAGCCTTCTTTAAGTTCTGGACCATGGTCTCTGAATTAACTGTTTCATTCTCCATCCTAATGCAGAATTCCACCATATTATGGTCACTCTTCCCCAAGGGGCCTCGCACAACGAGATTGCTAATTAATCCTTTCTCATTACATAACACCCAGTCTAAGATGGCCTCCCCCCTAGTTGGTTCCTCGACATATTGGTCTAAAAAACCATCCCTTATGCACTCCAGAAAATCCTCCTCCACCGTATTGCTTCCAGTTTGGTTAGCCCAATCTATGTGCATATTAAAGTCACCCATTATAACTGCTGCACCTTTATTGCACGCACCCCTAATTTCCTGTTTGATGCCCTCCCCAACATCACTACTACTGTTTGGAGGTCTGTACACAACTCCCACTAACGTTTTTTGCCCTTTGGTGTTCTGCAGCTCTACCCATATAGATTCCACATCATCCAAGCTAATGTCCTTCCTAACTATTGCCTTAATCTCCTCCTTAACCAGCAATGCTACCCCACCTCCTTTTCCTTTTATTCTATCCTTCCTGAATGTTGAATACCCCTGGATGTTGAGTTCCCAGCCCTGCTCATCCTGGAGCCACGTCTCCGTAATCCCAATCACATCATATTTGTTAACATCTATTTGCACAGTTAATTCATCCACCTTATTGCGGATACTCCTTGCATTAAGACACAAAGCCTTTAGGCTTGTTTTTTTAACACCCTCTGTCCTTTTAGAATTTTGCTGTACAATGGCCCTTTTTGTTCTTTGCCTTGGGTTTCTCTGCCCTCCACTTTTCCTCATCTCCTTTCTGTCTTTTGTTTTTGCCTCCTTTTTGTTTCCCTCTATCTCCCTGCATTGGTTCCCATAAGTGTAACTGAAATATAGAAGGAAAGTTAAAACTGAAAAGGACAGAGGGAATGGTAGTCATGAGGGTAAGTGAGATTAATATCCAAAAGAGAAAATACAGAATAGGCTACAGAAGAAAAACAAGCCAAAATGGAAAAAAAGAAAGTCGTGGGTATGAAAAGAAATAAGGGTAGCGGGGAAAGCACCATTAATGATTATTTTCCTGCTCTGGTATTCAACTGTTATAGTTAAATAGTTAAAATAATCCCATGCTCCCAAGAAAGTCGAAACTTAATCTTAGAATTATTACTGCAGCATATTCCTTTCTTGAAATATTACAAAATGCTTCACAGAATGATGTCCAGCATTAATCGTCTTATTTCAAGTTGGTAACCTAAAATTAGAATCAGTTGATGGACGAAAAGTAAGTCGCTGAACAAGTCTGCATGTGCCTCGTGTGCTGACGGCAAGCTACATGTTAATTTGTCTGTCATTTTCTACAGGAAAACTGTAGCTGCGTTGCTGGTGATTCTGCATCCACGCATATTAGCAGTTTCAATTTAACTCATAATCGACATAATTTAAAGAAAGGGTAGATGATATCATTAAAATAATAAGGCGATTCAGAATATGTATCAGTGACACAGATTTGGACAATATTTAGGGTGACACATTAAAGATTCTCTTGCTTCCAGAAATCGCAAAATTGAAAGAAGCTTGCATCGCGTCAGGTGAGAGAAAAACATCTTCCAATGAGTGTAAACTGCCGTTAAAGATTGAAGTAAAATGTATTCCATTTTACATGTAACCCATTCTAATCGAACTGCTGGGCGTATTTCTGTATAAACACACTGTGAAGTTTTAAAATAGCTTATTGATAGTGATAAGAACGTAATTAGTATACTAACATGATTGTCCAAATGCAAAAGAGTCCATAAATATTTCTTTAAAAATGCAAATGCAATCTATTTTTACATGCAACTGAAAACAGAGGAAGAAAAGGATAACGGTAAATACTTTAATAAAATAAAATATTTGCAAACATAAACTAAAGGATTGGAGGGGTCTTTGCAGTTCATTTGCAAAGATTCGTGGCCATACCATTATGTCCTATGGAAGTAAACATACACCACATTTTGTCACCATCCGATTTGAACCGACTGCCCTTCAATGAAATGATAAATTATGCATTATATTTATGATTTTCTATTTATTTGCCTTAATGCTTGTTCATTTGTCCTCGCATTCGTTGCTAATCAATCTTCAATATAAATGTCTGTCTGTCTGTCTATCTATTTGCCCATCGGTCCGTTTATCTATCTATCTGTCTATCTGTCCATCGGTCTGTCTGTCTGTCTGTCCGTGTGTCTGGCTGTCGGTCTATCTCTTGGACCATAAGAATAGACGAATTTGATGGAAAATGAACGGACCCACCTGATCATTTAGGTGAAGCAATTTCTCCTCCCCATTGATCTGCCTTTCAACCCTACAGCCATGGAATTCCTTGAAGAGGCTAAAAAAAAATAGGGACAACAAAGAAAAATGTACGCTGAAAAATCGATCTTTGCCCCTCTTATCCAATCAAAATCAGTCTAGGATATCACATTGAGCAAGCGATATCTGTGAAGACGTTCTACCTTCCGAAATCTGTACCCTCGTCCAGCTCACTGTTGATGTCATGCAGGTTAGTATTTCAGAGTCTTATAATCCTCTGGGAAAAGCGTAACTGCGTAACTTCGATTCTATTATTACTCTTACATAGATTAAACTCACGTCCACTGGACGTACCCATTCTGGTTATCTGGAAATGTGACATAAAGAGGCATGTTTTTCCGCCCTTTACTTACTTTCTATAGCTCCATCAGGTCACTACTAAGTATATGCTTCTCTAAAGTAAATAGACCAAGGCCGTTGAGCCTATCTGATTAGCTGATTTTTTTTTTACAGTAATCTTTCTTCTTCCTCTCTTCTGAACGTTTGCCAAGGCCGCTATATCACCGACATGTATAGGGGATCAAAACTGTGCTCAGTACTCTAGACGTGATCTGAGCCGTGATTTGCTTATTGTCAGAGCGGTCACTTTTGGTTTATACTGAATGGTTCTATGAATATAATCTGTTAGCATTAGTTACAGTTTCTCCATATTTACTATGGCCATTTAGTGATCTGTGTACAAAAC